>NC_139691.1:40983764-41156264 GCF_964106915.1 Podarcis gaigeae | reverse complement strand
GGAATCATTAGGACATGCTTCCATGTTAATGTGCTTAGAATCACACAGTTATCCACCCACTTTTATCACCTCCTCAACTCCATCAGATGGTGCTGGCACTTCTAAACTCACCTGAAATCTGATTGCCCTTTAGGTGAAACTCAACAGCAACACTATCCTGCTGCCCACAGGAGCCCCATCTGCTTGCAAATATTTTGGTGCAGAAACTCAGCCCCTCCAATGTACACAGCAACAGAAAAACCTTGTTATCTCCCTGTTAAAGATAATGACCTTCGAAAGATTGCCTCTGGTTCCAAACACTCTCGTGTTTCACATTACCCAACGGTAAGCGCCTCTGCTATATGACTCCATGCCGTCATGGGACCAAGCATGAGACAGACTTCCTCCAGGTAGCAGAGATTCAAACAGATGGCTAAACCATGGCTCTTTCAGAAGCAACATTCCATGGGGTTTCCTCTAGCCAATCTCACTGTCTCGGAGGAGAGCGGGCCGATACACCTGACACATCTGTGCTCAAAGACCCCCTGCCTTTAAAACGACTTTTCAGAGTGTTTATTGGAAACAACAACATTAAGATAATGGCAAGGCTGACAGTGAAAAATGCTCTGGGGAGGGAAAATAAATGAAATCAATTAGTATTATAAATACAGGCCGAGTTCTTGGTGTCCTGCACGTCAGTTCTTTAGACCAAACATTCTCAGACTTAGCAGAGAACAGCAAGCAGATTTGGGATGTGATCTTAGTAATGAAAGAGAGTGGGGTTTTTGGGGGGGGGGTACAGACAGTCTGCTGCTAATTTTAATTCTTCCCATGGTTTTTGTACTTTACATAAGGGGGAAATTAAAATGTTTCATAATGTGTTTGTATGTTGTGCATGAGTTGACCTTTGTGCCTTCTCTCTAAGACACAACATTTTCAAGGAAAAACACAGCAGATTTCAGAATGTGTCAGTCAGATGGGGGGGACAACAGTTATTTTATTGACTTGGAATGCTTTTCCTGTTCATTTGAAAAAGAAGAGGTGGACCTGAAAAAGAAGAGGTGGAAGTGTCTCTCTTTTTTTTTCAGGTCAGTTGTCACTCTTTCTGAATTGGTCCCTAAGCAGATCACACAACAGATGGAAAAGGCCGTTTTGACATGACTCTTTGGCTTAATTATAGCATTACCAGGACAGCATGTGGACTTGGAATGTGCAAGAGGATTTATCAAAGGAAGCTTTGTTTATGGATAAATCCAGCATCAGGAATCTTGCTCATTCTTGAACATTTACATTATGGCAAATATCCCCAAATTGGTGAATGCCAGAATTCATATCTTTGCAATCTTCCCTGTATGAATGCCCCACAAGTATAAATAAACCAATGGGTTTTGACAGTCACCTAAGTGTGACTATCATCATTCACTAGTATTTGTCCAACAAGTGGGGATATATGACTGACAATCATGACATTTGCCTGGGATTATCAGCATCTGTATGTGAATGTCAGCCGACATCACAATTTTGATCATGGGTTCGGATCCTGAGGAAGTGAAAGAAGGAACATTTTCCATTCCCTTACCCTTGCTAAGTACTCTGAAATACCTCTCCATGTGTTCAGGGCTGGGTTGCAAGGGAATAATCAATCAAAAAGGAAAAGGTACCTCCAACCTCATTTTGGGAGATACCTCCTTCCCCAGGGGCCATGTATGCCCCATCCAACATGATTCAGGAAGATCCCTCTGGTGAAAACTGTGTAGATGGTACAGTGGAGAAGGAAAAATGAGAAACTTGCCTTTCATGAACTTCCTTCTGTTCACTCATGTTAGAATCCTAGGTATTGACTGTGACACTTCATTTAACTGCTACTCAGTCTTTTTAATTGCCCTAATCCTGCTAAAGAAAGAAAAAACACTTTACTAATCAAATATTGAAAATCAGTAGTTTACATTGCTGCAAACAATGTGGGGAGAGAGGAACTTACTACCACTTAAGGTGCACATGTACTAAGGTTGGCCGGGACTCTTTCAATTCAGGGGTAGCTAACATGATACCCTCCAGATGTTGTTGGATTCTACTTCCCATTAGTCCTAGTCAACAAGACCAGGGATGAAGGGAGCTGCAGTCTAACAGCATCCAGAGGGCAAAGTAATCACAGGGTGAGTTGCTCCTCTTGAGTCTGCAGTAGTTCCCCGCCCCTCACCACCCATTAAAGAACAGTTTAACAAGTTCTTGGAAATTTTACTTATGAACAAGATTTTGAGAGGCAAGTGATTTCTCTTACATTGGTGATTTTCTTCAAAGGTGGTGACCGTTTCTTACCATTTTACCTCTACAAGGGAACCTCTGACACTCACTTCAATATTTTGTGATATGAAATGAGAAAATGAAGTTGTAATTGAATATTGTCTGTAGCCTTTACTGTAATGAAAAGTTGGCTGCTTTTGGGGGGTGGTGAGGTGTGAGAGAAAGACAAATTATAAGCTGCCTTGTGAGGACAGTGTCCTAAAAGGCAACCCACATATATAGGTTTACAAATAAAATAATATTATAGATGACATTCTGTTAAGAATTATGGTTTACAGTGCAGGGCTACATCTATATAACGATGGTGTCCAGTGTTCTTCACTATGTTCTTTCCTACTAGGCAGCTTTCTCCAGTTATATACCCTCCAGATATTATTGGACTACAGAGCCCATCATCCTTTGACTACACTGCATTGAGCTGATGGGAGTTAGAGGCCAGCAACATCTGGAGAGCCAACTAAGGGAATGCTGTCATGGAGTCTCGGAGGCCCCAGATCCTTTTACCCACACAATTTAACTGAAAAGCAGCAGGGCTGTAGCACAAAGCAAAGCACACTTAGCTTGTGAAAGGAAAATGCCCTTACATATAAAGAAGAGGTTTGGAAATATCCCTGCCTTCAACCCACAAGACCTGCTGCCAGTCAGTTAAAAACAGCACTGAGCTACCCTGGCTCGGTAGAAGCAGGCTGTCATACTGTCTAAACAGCTGAGTTTATGAATTAAGCGAGGTGGGGGGAATACTGAGTGGGTAACCCTCTTTCTCCCTATGCATCAAAATAAATGAAATATTGAGTTTGTTGGGGTCAGTTAGAGCCCTAATACCATAGAAGCATAGTGTTTCACTCCTATTTACTTTAATTGGGGTCGAACTGATCCCCGGTGATATTTTCATTAGTGAAAACCCCCAAATTAAAAAATACAACAGCATAAGAACCAACTCCTAGCAGCTGAGGTCCCTTCGCTTCCCCCAATAAAATATTTGAGGGTGCTGGGCTCCTCCAAAGTTGATGGGCATTGCATTCAAATGGTGTGCATGCACCACATCTTCTGATCTATTATGTGGGTGGGACTTACCTCCTCCCCCCCCTCCAGTATTTTATTCAAGTTGGCACCCATGCAAAACAGCAAAGTACAAAACACCATGGACTGTGAAATAGCTGGATCCTTAGTGCTGTACAAGCACATCTTAGGTGGAAGACATTTTGGGTACTGTTGCAATTAAAAAAATAAAACCACTCTTATCAATAGTACATCAGCATCTCCTGGAAGTTGCGTACTAGGTATAAGGGAATCTGTCATTTTTTGATCCTTGCAGTTTCTCATTTTTTGTAATCTCCACATCTGCACATCTGTTTGTGGATTTCTTTTTAAGTCCTCGTGAAAATTCATTGTCACTTTAGTGCGAATTCCTCCCAGCACAAACTCTTTTATGTAAGCAATTTTGGCTAATATATCCCTTTTTGCAAAGCAATTTTTCTAAAAGTAATGCCGTTTTGCACATTACTTACACTATTATTTTATTATTTTACTTACACTATTATTGTTTTTGTGCACATTACCAGGTCAGAGAACTGCACTGTAAAATTTAGAGAAGTGTAATTTTTTAACCGTGGATGTGCTTTGGTTCACATATTGTTACAAAAAGTGTGAACTTAACAGGTTTGTTTTCAAGTGTGACCTGAAACGGATTTCTCCCCCATCCATACATGGAGCACACTTCTGAATTCAGAGTCAAAAGTTGCACCGCATCACAAGGAAATTTTAAGAAATATATTTTCGAACAAACTTCATCCATCCCCTCCTCACCAACAAAACTACCAGCGTCCTTCCAGCTTCCTTGTTCTCAGCAGTAATTGTGTCAGGTCCCAGGAGCAGACAGATGATTGCACAGAGGCAGGCTGGTTTAGCGATACAACAATGCTCTGTTTTGAAAGGCTGGGGAAAGGGGGAAGCTTGTTCTCTCTAGTTTTGAAGGAATCCATGCCTCTTTCAAGTTAAAAAAAATATAGAGAAGTCATTCTGCATTTGATCAGCAGCAATAAGAAAGTCGTGTATTCTAAACTAATTTCAAAGTGTTCTTTTTTAATACAATAAAATACTTTTACCTTAAATCCATTTTCTAAAAAATAAAATAAAAATAAAAATCTCCAAGGACTGCCTGACTTTACTCAAAATCTGGTACACACCATACTGGAGAGCAAGGAATGACTCAGAAATGTGGAATGTTTGAGCAGAACTTCAGCCTAAGATTAGACTTCTAAGCTGAGGTCCAGATCTCCTTCAACCCAAGGGTTCCTAAATGCACCCCCAAAAAGCAGTTGCAGCAGCTAGTTTAGACATACTAGGAAGCTATGTCCTTAACACAAAAAGGGCCGCTTGGTCACTTTATCAGTATTAAACAATTCTTCAAATCAATTGTTTGACACAACATAGATATGTCGAAACTCAATAAAGTAACTAGATCTGAATGAACTGTTGTTTGTTGTGTTTTTATTAAACAAAGACAAAGGACTGAGCTAGACTGGTAAAGAAAAAGCGATTTATACGCGTTGTACGTGCAATATAATATTGTGCCACCAGATTGCTACGTGGAGTCCCGTTTTTCTCTACTTGTTTTCCCTGTTTAAATTTACAATGCTTTTAACTGAAACGCTTCTTTGATGTGTCTAGATCCAGCCAAAGTTTCCATCATGCAGCAGCACTGTGCTAGTGGGTGCTTTGGCATAGCGATGTTTTGATGTGAAAAAAGGTGTTAAGCACGTGCCTGCACAATAATGAAATGTGACAGACGTAAGCCTTCACTGAACAGCAAGTTCTAAAAAGGATTGTAAATACTGCTTCAAGAATATACAACTGTACACAATTACTCTCCAGAGACAAATGCAATCTTGAAAGTGAACAGTTTCTGAAATTCCTTTGCAATTACTCTCTCTCAAAAAGGAGGAGGTTGAAGGCAGTTTTCCTTAAAGTGCATTTGTCAACAAGGAGCTGCTGCTGCTGCTGCTGCCATCATTGGGGGAATAGTCTGATTTCAAATAGACTTTGGAAAGGGCAAGAGAGATTATATTGCTACATGCTTCTAGAGATGTGGGGAAAATTGGTTAAGTTTGCATTCTAATTTGAACCTCTGTCGTTTGCAGATCCTGAACCACCAAATTGAAGACTGGGGGGCGCGGGGGATTGAAAAACCGAAAAAAAATCTGAGTCTATTTAAGGATAATTATGAAAAATGTTGGTCTGAAATTAAGAGAGACTTGGACAGTTGGTCAAAATTGAAGCTTTCTTTGCTAGGCCAAATTGCTGCTATTAAGATGAATGTATTGCCAAAGATGTTGTTTTTGTTTCAAACATTGCAAATTGTGGACAAGACGGAGTGTTTCCGGAAGTGGCAGAGAGATATTTCTAAATTTGTCTGGCAGGGCAAAAAGCCCAGAATTAAGTTTAAGATATTAACTGATGCGAAAGAAAGAGGGGGCTTCGCCCTGCCAGACTTAAAACTGTACTATGAAGCCGCAGCTTTCTGCTGGCTAAAAGACTGGCTACTTCTTGAAGACACTGATGTGTTCGATTTGGAAGGTTTTAACAATGCTTTTGGCTGGCATGCATATTTATGGTATGATAAAGTTAAGATCAATAAGGCCTTTAAGAACCATATTGTCAGGAAAGCAGTATTTAATGTCTGGACAAAATATAAAGACTTATTGGAAAACAAAACTCTGAGGTGGCTGTCCCCTCTGGAAGCCAAGGCCCGAAAAAGACCCAATATGGAGGCCAAATGGCCAAAATATTGGGAAATATTAGAAAAAGACGGTGACAATTGGAAATTGCAGAGTTTGGAGAAAATGGAGGGTAAAGTGCGAGACTGGTTACATTACGCCCAGATTAAAGAAGGTTTTAAAAATGACAAAAAACTAGGGTTCCAGGTGGAGAAATCGAAGTTGGAGACAGAACTGTTAGAACCAAAGACTAAGGTACTATCAAGAATGTATAACTTGCTGTTAAAATGGAATACACAAGACGAACTGGTTAAATCTGCTATGATAAAGTGGGCACAGGATATTGGGCATAACATTATGTTTGAGGACTGGGAAAGGTTGTGGACCATTGGGCTGAACTTCACTGCATGTAATGCTTTGAAGGAAAATGTAATGAAAATGATATATAGATGGTACATGACCCCAGTTAAACTTGCCAAAATATACCATTCGTCTGATAATAAATGTTGGAAATGTAAGGAAAATGAAGGAACATTCTTTCACCTCTGGTGGACCTGCCCTAAAGTGAAGGCCTTCTGGGAAATGATATATAATGAGCTGAAAAAGGTATTTAAGTATACCTTCACCAAGAAACCAGAGGCCTTCCTCTTGGGTATTGTCGGCCAGGGGGTGTTAAAGAAGGACCGAACATTTTTTATGTATGCAACAACAGCAGCAAGGATACTTATTGCCAAAAATTGGAAGACTCAAGATCTACCCACACTGGAAGAATGGCAGATACAGCTGATAGACTATATGCAACTGGCAGAGATGACCGGCAGAATCCGAGACCTGGGAGAAGAAAGGATGGAAGAAGACTGGAAGAAATTTAAAACTTATTTACAAAAATATTGTAATTTGATTGAATGTTAAGAAGGATGCTTGATCATAAATAATTGGCCACCACTAAACTAGATTGAAACTAGACGATAAGCGAGATAAAGGAAAAGACAAATCCTTTGGGAGAACTATCAGATTATATTTAAATGAGTGGATATAAGATTGCAAACAAGATGATAATTTGCTTGAAAAAAATTTTTAACAATGTAAGTGGGAGCGGGAGATGTGAGAAAGTCCAAAGGAGTTATGAAATTTTGTGTATGACATAAGCAATGTTGTTTGTTATTTATGCTTTTTTCTTATAAAAATTCTTAATAAATATTTATATAAAAAAAAATGAAAAACCGAAATTGACACATTCATCCATCCCTAGTCACTTCCAACAAGTGATGAAAATGTCCACTAGTTTATGGTCTTTCTAAGCAATACTTTGCTTATGTAACACATATATATGGTATACATTGGTAGTCTCCATCCTTTTCAGACTTGTTTGGGTTAAAGGCCCACCTTTACCATGTATTTGTATAGTGGTAGTGCTACTGTTGCAGCCCACGTAAGATCCAGCTGTGACCCAATAGTGGATCCTGACCCACCAGCTGAAGGCCAGTGGTGCAAAGCAGCACCAGTTCCTCCCCCAAACAAGCAGCCTCTTCACCCGTCTTTCATGCTGGTTATCTTTAACAGCTGCTTCAGTCCCCATGGATGCATGTTTCGTGTGGTCCAGACACCAACCATGAAGGCTCATTGTTGCAGAAAGATCTCACCCCTATCATCATCAAGCAATCCAGAAGATGGTTCCTTGACAGCCATTGAATATTTGGGGCACGTGTGTGAAACCTTTTTCAGCCCAGGAGCCACATTCCCTCTTGGTCAACTTTCCAAGAGTGGGCAGCAACAGTGGCAAAAGTGGGTGTGGCCAGAGGCAAGAGAGGGTGGAGCAACAGAAGTGGCATCAGTAAGCCATGAAAGAGGTTTCTATACACAAGTACATCTCTCTGCATCCTCCATGCAGGCAAGCAAGAGGCATTATCCCAGTTCAAAAACACAATCCAGCCAGGCAAAAGTACTCAGGGGAATCCAGTGCCAGTGAGAAGCATGGCCTGAGGAGGATCTGTGGAAAGTCCTGAAGGACGAATAGGGAAGCCTGGTTGGCCCTCATCTCTGAGGTTCCTCATCTCTGCTTTAGAACATGTCTGCAGGATGTGATGGTGGTGAGTAGAATCACTGAATCATGTAGAGTTGGAAGGTTAGTCCAGCTCCCTGCAATGCAGGAATCCTGCCCACAGTCATTCCTGGGTGGGCTTAAACCACCAACCTTCTGGTTAACAGCCAGACGAACTGACCCATTTGCACCAAAGGGATGGGAGAATGTGCAATTTTCTATTCTGCCCTGTATTTGCCACATTTTCTGTCCTGCTGCAGTTTGGCTTCTGACAAAAAACCTACATTATTCATCTCACTGTCCACTGTGGTACAGATACCTTGTCATTACATTATTCTACCCCATTTATTTCAGTTAAAAGAGAATGTAATGCAAATTGTGTGGGTGGGTGATCAGATACCAATCAACTGCAAACTGGAAAAAGTAACAACACCAAAAGGAATAAATACTGATCATATTCACTGGATGGATTTCCATACTGGACATGGGACAAATAAGTGAAAGCTATTCCTGCTTCTGCTTTCAGTGGAATTATCCAGCTTCCCTAAAACAAGGATCACATTCACATGCATGCATATCCCCACATGTAGAAAATCTACTTGGGGTGCAATCCTCTACCACCACTTTCAGCCTGATGTGATAAAGCCCAGCAAGAACTCCCCCAATTTATTTATTTTAAATGTTATTTTTAAAGCATTTTGCTAAAGTTCTATGCATGTTTCACGAAATATGCCACTGAAGCACGGTGTACTCAAGATAACTTTAAAGGAGTACCTTTGACATTTGAAATGTTCTTGCTGAAATAGTTGCAGTGCACAATTCATGTTGCATTAACTTGAACTGACTGTGTTGCAACTGAGCGAAGGAAAATGTATAATGGAGGAGCTTTGGATGGTCTGTCTGCTGACTCTATCTGACCTTAAACAATAGATACCACTGTAATCAGATGCAGAAACTGCTGCTCCATTGGTGTGGGCAATTATTTTCAACTTTCATTGTGTCTGATTCCATACAATTTATTTTCTGTAAAGGAGGGAAATCAATGACTGAATATGGAGGTTTGGCAGAGAAGGAGAAACACAGGCTGCATGCGATTCCAATTGGATACATGAGCATGGCTATCTCTCAGTGGTATAAACACACACATGCACAATGCCATCAACAACTGGTCACATGAAACTTTGCAAAAATGAAATCTGGATTGGGGGTTTTATGGGCAAAGGCTATATTTCAAAGATTCCTTTAAGAAAATCATTCAAAGTTCTACCCCCAAAAGGACTTCATTCACATTCAGTTTACCTGGTAACTTTGGGAGCAACTTTTGGGTGCAGGTCAGAGATATTTTATTTTTTTAAAAAAAAAAAAAACCTAATTCAGTGAAGCTCATTAAACCAAATAAGTTCATTCCAAGCACTGGAGGGAAGTGGGGCAGAAAGTGTGTGGCAGAGAAAGAAGGAGGAATCTGCCCTCTTTTTAAATTGCCCTGCCCATTTATTACTTTAGCCTCACCCACCTCTGTCATAAGGTCCCTTGATGGAAAAGAAGTCTTCCCACACCTGCCTTAAACTGATGAAATACTGTGTTTTCAGAAAAGCCACAGAATTTTTGACTTGTACAAGAGGATCCTTCACTTTTATTTATTTACTGGAGGCTCAGAAGCATTTTCCTCGAATGGTTCTGAAAATCAGGTTACCGCGTCACTCAAATTCTTAGTGGCTCCAAGCCAATTCCTGCCAAACAAAATTTGCTTTCAGAAAACAAAACCTGCTGAACCTGTCTAATGTGGATCGCAAGAGATGCTTGTCTTGAAAGGTTCTTTAAAAATGGCTAGCATGTTTGCATTGTATTTTTAAACATCTGTCTGCTGCAGAAGAAAATACACTAAAAAAGCACAACCTCAGCGCCATCAAAGCTACCTTCAAAGACCATAAGACATGGAAATTATAAAAGGTTTTGTTAATGAAGGCTGGAGTCAGGAAGGATGACTACAAGATGAGCCACTGTTTGAGGAGCTGAGCCTTAGAGGAAAAAGGAGTAAGCTATACTCCATATCCAATGGAAAAGGAGAGCATGGAAGACAAAAACAAAAACAAAAAACAGAGGAATTGTGACACCATATTACTATCAGGGCTGAAAAAATCTGATGATTTCAGACATCTTGGTTTCTCATTTTTCCAATCTTAAATTCAGCTCTCCACATTTCTTCAGCACTATGTATTTTTTGTTTTAATTCCTTATCAAAATTAATCAACACTTTGGTGTGAATTCATCCTAATAAACAATTTTTGTATGCATTTCTGACTACTGTATTATTATTATTTTTCAAAGTTTTCCTGAACATAATGTATTTTGTATGTTTCTCCCCTTGAATATAATTATTTTTATGTGTAATTTACCCTAACATGCATTTTTGTAAATATTGTTTGGTTGGAGAACTACATCACAAATTCAATACAAGAACAAATTTCAAAGGATGGCTGTGTTTTGGTTCCACATTCTTTAGGAAAGTGTAAATTTGATAGATTTGCCTTCAAATGCAAACTGAATATAATTCATCCCCCATCCTAAATACAGTAGAACAGAAGCACTTCTTTCGGACATAACTTGGCCAAGGTCCAAAGACTCCTTCATTGGGTGCTTCCAAGGGACTGGTCATAGCTGTAGGGATTTTTCTTTCTATCTATCAGTACCAGGCCCTTCTTTATCACAAACAGCTGTTTGGGCCACCTTCTGTTTCACAAGGAGGCAAGCAGGTTGTTGTGCAGCATGGGGTGGGGGGGTGAGGTGTGGCTGCTGCTCAAGAGCAGGTCCAGCTCATGACCTTTGGCACCTGAGGCTAACTACAACATGGTGCCCTCCAATACCAGGGAAGAAACAGGGAGTGAAGATATACACTGGGAACAAGTAGAGAGGGGATTCAAATCAACCTTATCCAATGGTTAAAGTGGGAATCAAAGGCTGGGGGGGGGGGTTGGGGGCACTCTGACTCACGCCTTGAAGGTGCAGACCCCAGGAGATCCCAGAAGGGAGCCCCTGCCATTTAATCCTTAGCATTGGGAGCAGACCAGAAGTGCCTCCTAGACACCAAGAGGCCCCTGCAGAAGTGGTATGGGGGTGGGTGGGAGCTGCTGAACAGTCTCCAAAGAGCATGATGTATTTGTCACTGCAGAAGACAGGAGTGCCTGGCATGCTCTAGTCCATGGGGTCTCAAAGAGTCGGACACAACTAAATGAGTAAACAACAACAACAACAACAACTGTGACAGCAGCAGCAGCCATGGGCAATGTGTTCCTTGGAGGCTGGATGTGCTGCCCCTGTGGATCCTGCCACCCAAGGCAGTTCCCTCACCTTGCTTCCTGTGTGGGCCGGTCCTGCTCAAGAGGCTCACACCCAAAGTCCCTTATAGCATGCTTTCCCAAGCAGAGCTGCAAGACCTATGGTAGCGTTTACTTAGGCTGCATCACCACTACAGAGTTAAAATGGGTTTAACCTGAATTATTTGGTTGGGAAGCATTTTCATTTATAGTTTTGGGGATCATCAGCAAGGAATACTAGCCAGACTATAATTGCCAAGGTTCTTTAGAAGAATACGTAACAGGCAAACTGGTGCAACAGCAAGCTAGGTTCATGGTGGCATAGATAAGCCCTCATTTAAACATATTTTTGTACACCATCTCTTTAACCTCCACATTGAAAAGATCCCCACAGTACTCCAGTTTGAAAAAGAGTCCACTAAAGCATTTTTGAATCGATAATAAAAAAGCCACCCTGGTTTCTCTCCCTCGCCTTACTAAAATCCTTTAGGGAGAAAAAAGCATCGAAAAGTAATCTAATCTTCCATCAACCCCTATAGGAGCGCAAATTAATGGGTTTTACCTGTCACCCAGCCATCCTTAAAAATAGCAACACATTGTTGCAGTGCCCTGGGCTCTTACATTCCCAGGTCATCACTGAACACACACACACAGAGATTTTTTTGTATCGCAACCGGCATTCTTCATTAAACACAAGTAGCTAACACTACAGTGCTTCTGTCTTGCCTCCTCTCAGGTTAAAAGGGCAGACCGTTATCTTTAGAAGACTTGCAGGGTGTATTTAGCTCTTTGATGCAACACCACCAAGTTTTGCAAAGGGACACAGAAAGGCAATGTTTTCATAGCTGATGCTGACAGAGGACCTTGGTATCATTTCTTGGAGAAGGAGCTGAAGAACCTCCAGTAGAATCTGCTAATTCTTGCCATTGCTAATAGTGATGGGACAGTAGCTGTACATCACAGAATGAGTACATAATAAAGTCAATAAGTTGGTCCAAGCCGCCATGCAAAGAGCCACAAGCAAACTTAAGAAGCTGCTTCTGGTTCATCTAGCCCATTATGTTCTACATTATTCTCTACACTGGCAGTGGCTCTCCTGTCCTAGCACTTGCCCCAAACCAGTGACAAGTGCACTTAGATGAAAGGAAAGAAATGCTCTAGAGGCAGTAATTCTTCTGAATATCCGTTGCTGGAAAGAACAGAAGGGGAGAGAGCTCTTGTACTTGAAACCTGCTTGCTGGTTTCCCACAGGAATCTGGTTGGCCATGTTGGATCAATCCATCAACCTCTGATGGATGATTTAGATGGAACTGGGTTCGGCATCACTTTCGCTGCGCATGTGATCCAACAGGCCACTGTGAGAAGAGGATGTTGGACTGGATGGGCCACTGGCCTGATTCAGTAAGCTCTTATTGTGTTAAAGACACAAGCTCATCCAGGTGCCCTTACAAGAAAAAGGAGTAGCAACAATAAATCTAGTCCTGGACCAAGGGCTGAGATTCACAAGCCTGAGGTTAGTAACAGGAGTTCCAAGAATGCCTAGGCACTGCAAACTTGTTCCCATGGGTTTTCCTGCCTACCCACCAAGCTTTTAAGAAGAGGCAAAGAATACATACAAGAATCCCTGCAGGAATTCCTGCCCGCTCTGACTAAGACATCACCTCTCCTTGTTTTTCTTGATGTGCCATCTCTCTCAGGAAAACAACACTGGGCCCGTCTCAACCTATGAATCCTGTGCATATTTTAGAACCAAATACATTTTGAAATGCTTACACTGCGAAAAAATATGTATAAATACAGGTTGTTTTTTTTTAAAAAAAAAGAATTCATAGATTAATGCAGAGATGGGATGCAAAATAATTATGGCCTTTCTGCTCTTACCACTTCGATCTGATGTTTTCAAGAGTGAATTTGCTGCTGATTGTCTGCACCTTTGGTCACACGCTGCTGTTATCCAAGACTGAGTGCAAGGTTTTCCTTTCTGACCTAATGATAGGTTGTGCCAGAACTGAGAGAAGTTATGTGACTGTTCTCACACACCTTACACACCCTTGTGTTCCTCTGGTCTGCAAATGTCAGAGTTATGAGCACCTGCACAGAGTTAGCACTTTCTTTGCTTTTTTTTTAAAGTGCCTAATATTCTGGAATTCTAATGTGGGAGTATAGAAGGTTAGAAGAGAAACTACATGTCTGTTTGGGCTATGGCAAATCCTGTTATTGTGATGAGTTTTTGCACTATTGGGAAACTGCTCAAATACATACATGAACTAATAGCAGCAAATCAGATTCAAAGATTGCAAGGAGACAGTTTCCCAAGCTGTCTACCCCCAAGGGAGACTGAGCTAACAATTTATGTACTCATTTGACAAAGCACTGGTATAAGGTCAAGTCACTGTTTCCATGAACCACACAGCCAAAATATTATGTAACAGTGTGAGAGCAACTCTAGCTTCCTTCGACTGCAAGCTGCATTGGTTCTTAAGCTCCACCCTTTTTATCTCTTGCTAATTACTTTTCTCCACAAAAAGACATTGCAAAGGACCACAAAAAAAATTAATGTTTCTTTAAGAGGCACTGATAGTGGAGGCTAGGCCACTGGGGCCTAGCCTTCCATCAACTTCAGTCTGCCTCCACTTGCTTGCCTTCTTATTCACAGTACAGCAAGCAGTATGTGCTGTCAGCTTCCTCCTCTTTAGTCTGTTTGGCCCTTGCAGTTTGGCCCTTGAAGAACTCTTATGAGAGGAAGACGGCGGCAAATCTAGATTTCATTGATTCTGACTGTAATTGGTCTCCCTGACTTATTCTCTGCCAGTTCCAGTGGGTACCAGCCATCCCTGGGAATTAAGCTTGCAAGAGGAAAAGCTAAAAGCAGATTCACTTATTGCAATTTGGCATTATATTAATTTACATCATTCGTACACTGCCAAATTAATGATGTCCTCTGGATGGGTAACAATATATGGCAGGGAGGTAGAACATGTGTAAAACAGCAGAACTGGCAGGTTTGAGTGTTAATGTAATTCAACAATGTTGGTTTTTGTCCAAAATAACACAGGCAATCATCCACCATATTCACAGCAGAGCCGCTTCTACTCCTGTTCCTGTGGAGACCTGTTTATGCCTATAGGTAGATCATAGAATGATAGAACTGTAGAGTTGGAAGGGACCCTGGGTAGGCTTGAACCACCAGCCTTCTGATTAACGACAAGACACACTAACCCACTGCACCACCTAAGGACTAATAAAAGTAAGGAGGAGCAAAAGCCATGCTAGGGTATGGCACATAGCAGTTGAGACAATTTATTGAGTCCACATACACACCATACTTAACCGAAGAAGTATGGTGATATCATTATGGCCAGAACTAGTAGGTTCCATTTCTCCTTTGTTGTTACTATTGCCTTTCAGATTCAGAATGAATTCCGATTCTAATATGGGCATGCAGGCTTCTCAACATGTGAAATGTTGCAACAGCGTTCACCCAGATTCCAATACAAATAATAATGATTGGGCCACCAACCCTCTATCATTCCCACACCCAGGACAAGAAATCTCCTTATATACAGATGCAGATGTTGTTGTGCAAACTATGAATCTCACTGACCTCATCCTGGTGCCTGTCTTTAATATACATGAGACAAACCTGCTGGATCAGACCAATGGCTTGTATAGTCCAACATCCACTTCTCACAATAGCTGACCAGATACAATCAGCCCATCCGATATTCCCAGTAACTGATACTCAGAGGCATAACACATCTGAGGCAGAACACAGACATCATGTAGACAAATTAGTGCAAAGACAAGGAAGGGCCATCATTTTGCAGGGGAAAATGTGCGGGGTTCAATTAGAGGGCTGGGAAAAATTGATGCCTGTGATCCCAGGAAGCTGCTGTCATGAGAGCAGATAACACAGAGCTAGTGGGGCCAATGATCTGATAATAGATAAGGCTTCTTCCTGTAGTGCCTAGAACAGTAAGAGGAACACAGAAATGGGATCAAAACAACCAAAATGCACCTGACTAGAGAAAATGGGAAGCATTCTTATATTCTCCTCCCCTCAAAAAAAGAATAAAAAATTAGATGCATTTCAGCTCAGTCACCATGAAAAATGTCAGCATTTCAGCAACATAGTTCCTCCCCCAGAAACACAAGATTTTCCAATCCCTGGATCAAGCCAACCAAGGGCACAGCAGATAACGATTTCCATGTACACATCCAGTTTTATTCATGCACAACAGCTTTGCTGGATGGCAGCCCTAGCCTTTTGATCTCTGATATGCACTGATACAGTGAATTTCCTGTGGCATAGAATTAATCCAGGACGTTGTAGCTGACATGGTCAGCTTACCATGTCATGCATTTTTGTATAACATGATTTTCCACCTGCCAGTCTTCTTCTCTGGTCATATTTTCTTTCCCTCCCCAAAAAAGTACCCAGCAAACTATAATTGAAAAATGGACAACTTCCTAAATCAAATGGGACTCTGACCCAAATCAGGAGGGGAAGGAGCCATAATTCACTCTGGCACCCTAATTAATTATCACACAAATTGCTTATTGATTTTCTTGTATTCACTCTGACACTGTATGAAGCACACTCATTTCATACAAAAGTGCTGAGAGAATGGGGAAAGGGCTGGAAGGCCAAAATGCATCTGAGTGTTTGGAAATGTGAAAGAGGGGCATATGCAGACATGTCACCAAGGGTACAAGTACCTGTCTTTTAAAATAAGGCATTCCACCATCAGGCAACACACAGTGTTTCAGGCAAGCATCTTCTCAGCTAGGCTGGTTCCTAGACATCTGATAAGTGATGGAACTGTCTAGTTATTAGGATCCTTTGGTTTAAAGGCTGGTCCAAGTAGCAAAGACCCATATGGGGCAGCAGGTTTTTTTTAGGAATGCCAACATTCTAGGGCAGGAATGGGAAACCTGTGCCCCTTCCCCAAATGTTGCTGGATTACAACTCCCATCATCTCTTACCATGGGCCATTCTGACTGCTGGAGGTGTTGGGAGCTGAAGGACTCAAGCAACATCTGGAGGGATACCAAGTTCCCAACCCTGATGTGCTGTGTCACTGCCAGTTAGATACAGGGAACCAATCACATACGACTTCCTGCTCTATAAATTCCTAGTCATGTTCAATTTCTCAGATAGAATGTATTGGCCTAAGTCAGTTTATTAATCCTGATATTGCAGGCAGAGATTGAGGCTGAGACATGATGGCTTGTCTTAAGTCACCTAATGGCAAAGGTAAGATTTCCAGTTGACAACTCAGTCTCTGCACTATTACACCACACCAGCTCCACACTACAGCAGCTGGGAAACTGCATTCTAAGCCATAGCTTATTACCATTGATTATAACCATTTGTGTTGTCATCTGTGCTAAAAAGCTGTGCTTTTTCACCTTAAGTTTGAATGACTTCTAAAAGCTTTGTTGGATTGAGAGTTACATGCAGAATTAAAGCTTCCACATTTCTTTACCATCAAATCCTTCATTTTGTTGGCTCTTATTCAGTATGTTATGGAGGCAAGACATCAGCATGTCATCAGCCTACTGCTGACAACTTACTCCAAAACTCCAGATGATCCCACTTAGCTGCTTCATGTAGATGTTAAACCTTCTTGGGAAAGAAAGATGGCAACTATACCCATTTTAGGGGCAGGGACAATGAAGCAGAAAGGCAGTGACTTGCCCAGGGCCACCTACTGCATTCAAGTCTGAGCCAACTTTCCAATTTAAGATCCCCATAAGAAACTATTTCAAGCTGTTGGGCATTTGGCCAGCAAAGAATTTCAGGCAAGACTCTCTCTCTTGCTCCAAAGCTTTAGAATCAATAATATCAGGAAAACAGAGCTGGACAGTAAGACTTCTGGGATTGGACAATTTGCAACCAACTTCCTTTTAAAAAATGTTCCAAGGCATTGGGGGGGGGGATGGCTGTCAGAGGTTGTTTCCTTTCAGAAAAGCAAAGGCAAGCTTTTAACACATCAACAAATAAAATAACTAGCAGAGGAATTCAGAATTAGCAACAGCATCAACTCATATGAAAGCAGAGGTAGCTAACTCCCAGCTCGGGAAGCCTTATCCAGCGCCCCAAGCTATATTTTCAAGTGCAGCTGTGAGAGCCTTCAGGATTGTTCAGATGTCACTACTTCCTGAAAATGTAAGTGAAACACATTGTGGGGATTTTCCTCCCTAAACCAGAGTTGAGGAACCTGTGCTCCCCCCCCCCCCATCAGTCCCAGCCATTGTGGCCAATTGTCAAGGAAGTCCTACAGCATCCAGAGGGCCAGAAGTTCCCTTCTCTAAACTGTCCATGGGAGTAGCATTTGCTTTATGTAATGCATATAATGGAAGTTTGAGAGGGCGTTGTTCTGGGTCTTCTGCTGACCTACCACAACAGGACAGATTGTGTCTGTAGGAGGCAGCTCCAAAGCATGGCTCATGGAGGGCCAGTTCATAATACGCCCCAGACTCAAGTAAAATGTAACACTTGGAGGATTCCATCAGGGAGCATGAAAATAAGTCTTTACCTACAAAAACAGCGTTCTGGGCTGACCTGAACACAATATGTTTCCCATTGGCAGGGAGCTTTATTAAAACATAGACATATATGTGGGAGCATATGATCTTGAGATCTCTCCAGCTACATACTGAAGTGATGCAGCCATGAGAGAGGCCGAAACTCAGTGGTAGAGCTTTTGCATGAAGGAAGTCACAGGGTTGCTCCGCAACAACTCCAGGTAGGGCTGTCTGAATTCATGGAGAGCTACTGCCAGTCTACAGTGGTAGACAATACTGAGTTAGAAGGACCAGTGGTCCATTTCAGCAGGAGGCAGTTTCTGATGTGCCCAAGAGACAGTTTATGCAAGCTGATTGTATAAACTGGCTCTGTCTTCTTCCTCAGTTTATTCCTAAATCTCCCCAAGTCTCCCCAGCCCACAACCAGAACTGCAGATTGACTAAGAAGGAATTCTGTGTAAGAGATTATAAATACTTAATGGGTTTGGCAAGCATGGAAATACAGTGAAGAATTACCTCATTTTCCTATTTTCTGCTCTAAGTCCTAGCCAAAAGCACAAACACCCAATATAAGCTTAACCCAATAGATTGCTTGCAGAATTCTCATGAGAATAAAGCTAATTCAGTGCAGTAGCGGGAGTGAAAGTAAATGGGTAGATTAAAGGCTCTATTCTTTAAAAAAAAATACTTCTACACAATTGTGTTAGAAATAATGGTTCCACAATCATTCTTGACTGAAGACAGCTGTCAACATCCTGCCCCACTCTTGCAATGTCCCTTCACACTCTAGATTGACCATGATACAAGCTCTCTCTGTACCCCAAACAGATCTAGGCAGACTATCTTAGTAAATGCTGTGGTCTGGGTCATGGGCAAAACTTGCTTCTACCTCTAGACACTGGATTTGTTGTGAGAGGCAGGGTACACGTTTAACCCTTATCCTAGAGATGGGAAACCTATGGCTGCCCAGGAGCTGTTGTTGGCCACAGGTTCCCCATCTCAGTGATGACCCTTGACCCTTGCCTTTAATCTCATATTGTAGGGAGTTGGTTCCTAGCACTGCTAGCAAGTTCTCTAGCGGTGACAAATTGAGAACTGGATGAGATTTAGAAGCAACCAAGAGTTCAGGAACCCTTGATACATGTTTAGTAGAATGCATGAAGAAGCCCCCTTCATCTTAAGCTCACACAGATGGGGGCAGGGCTTGTTGCACCTTTAGACGTTTAACTTTTGCATTTTCAGGAAAACACCAGAAGAGGTCTTTGATAACTAGCAATCACTGATGCCAAGATTGCTCCTGTGTCCAGCTTCAAAAAGGGCTTAGGTAATAGTGCCTTTGTGTGGGGCCTGGGAAACTGGCATGAAGCCACTTCTGGTCTATGAAGCTGGCAAGTTCCAGCATAGGAGAGAGGTGGAAAGAGGATATTTAAGGCCAGGTCACCCACCTCCTCCTCCTTTCTGAGCACTCAGTCAGTATGCAGTATGAGTTTAACTGGTTGCCACAGTTTGGACCAAGTAAGCAGTTGGCTTATTTTTGTATTTTTCTATTACTGGTCTATAGAGGGGAATTCTTTTGCCTGTTCCACACTGGAGTAGGAGCAGTTATGAGTGGATGCTGGATAATTAGGTAGCTTGGTTTAATTCCCATGGGTTCCTTGGAGGTGTGCTGGGAAGGAAAGAGGTTCAAACAGATGGTGACTACCCTGCAGCATGTTTGAGGTGAACAGTGGTGCCAGAAACTTGCACATTAGGCTTTGTGACCCATGGGGCAGGGTATGGATCACTTTTGAGGTTAACATGTGTCACTGACTTGGGATTTTGCAGCCCCTAGAGCAGGGGTCAGCAAACTTTTTCAGCAGGGGGCTGGTCCACTGTCCCTGAGACCTTGTGGGGTACCAGACTATATTTGGGGGGAAATGAATGAATTATTATGCCCCACAAATAACCCAGAGATGCATTTTAAATAAAAGGACACATTCTACTCATGTAAAAACACGCCGATTCCTGGACCGTCCGCGGGCTGGATTTAGAAAGCAATTAGGCTGGATCTGGCCCCCGGGTCTTAGTTTGCCTACCCATGCCCTAGAGGGTGTGAATCAGGCATACCTCCCTCTTCAACTTAAGGGGATATTAATATCAACTTAAAAAGCAGAGACATCACCTTGCATGACAAAGGTCCGTATAGTTAAAGCTATGGTTTTCCCAGTAGTGATGTATGGAAGTGAGAGCTGGACCATAAAGAAGGCTGATTGTCGAAGAATTGATGCTTTTGAATTATGGTGCTGGAGGAGACTCTTGAGAGTCCCATGGACTGCAAGAAGATCAAACCTACCCATTCTTAAGGAAATCAGCCCTGAGTGCTCACTGGAAGGACAGATCCTGAAGCTGAGGCTCCAATACTTTGGCCACCTCATGAGACGAGAAGACTCCCTGGGAAAGACCCTGATGTTGGTAAAGATTGAGGGCACAAGGAGAAGGGGACGACAGAGGACGAGATGGTTGGACAGTGTTCTCGAAGCTACGAACATGAGTTTGACCAAGCTGCAGGCGGCAGTGGAAGACAGGAGTGCCTGGTGTGCTCTGGTCCAGGGGGTCACGAAGAGTCGGACACGACTAAAAGACTAAACAACAACGAAATATCAACTATTGGGGATATTTACTACTCACAGTTTTCATTTCCCCCGTGCAGTTGCATATGTCATTATGTTCTGATGCTATATTTAATAAAGTGGTCCTAGTTTTGCCCAATACCTTGTGTCTTGCCTCATTATTTCCAGTATCCTAATGTCATCCAGTTCAGCTTTTAATGATTTCATTGTGGAACAGCTCCAGTGCTATCGTGAAGTACTTGGTTTATTGAACACCTCCCTGAACTTGTCAGTAAACAGTGAATATGATCCACACAGCAGCAGGGGTGGGTATCAGACAGTTTCCCAGATGCATAAGTTTCTTGTGTTATCCCTCAGCATGAAGGGCTGTGAAGGCTACAAGTTTAAGCTGGGCCTTTTGCCTGGGCAATGATAGTCTTTCCCAGCTCTAGCTTGTTCCCACTCATGGCACTTTCCCTTACTTGATCTCTTTCACCTGTTTCCTGGCTGATGGTATGGTTCTTCTACCTGGTATCTACCTACAACCAAGCAGAGCTGCATTTGCAATAGAGCTGAACCACAATTTCTCCATGGAGATTTTTCTGAGAAAACAACAAGGATTTCTCTGTGCCTCATGCATCTTGAAAAAGATGACTGCTTTGCATAGTTTTCTCCAAATATTTTCAGATATTTGTTATGGGTACACCAGAACGACGCCATGTCCTGGGCATTGTGGAAGATGAAGAAAGGGGGAAAGCTGCTGACACAGTTGCTGCTGCAATTGCTTGCAACACACACACACACACACACACACACACACACACACAACCTGGGGAGTAGGGTGAAACACTAAGAAGCTGTGCCACTGCCAATGGTGAGTCCCATACTCAAGATAAATGACTGGGGTGGGATTCTTAAGAAATATAGTGAAATGGTCTTCTCACTTCTTTGCCCACCAATAAGAAAGGGAATTCTGAAACACAGTGATTGGTTTATGAACACTTGGTAGAAAATGAAGCTATCGGTTGAAAGAGGTAACTATAGGTCTGGATGGTGATAAAGAGTCAAGGAAGCTTCCCCATACCTGTCCCTTTCTGGAAGGAAAAAAACGTAAGTAATCTGTTTAACATGAAAGTCAATTTTAGATCTTCTTTTATTACGCTTTATGGCCTGTGAAGTGCCTTCCCTTTCATGCTTTCAAGTGAATGGTATGCAATTCCTGCATGGATGATAGATTTCCCTTTAGAAAAAGAAGTGAAGGTCTTAACTTTTTAATACAAATCATTCCCCAGGAATCCTTAGCTGCAGTTCAAGCTGCTTAATTCAAAGAGTTATATTGCTCATTTTAAGAAACTTTAAGTGACATTAATCAGGCCCGGCTATTTTTATTATTCATGTATAACAATGCTAATCTAGCATGACTAGACTCTTTAACCAGCGTATTAAAAGCTTTTCCTCCCTAAAGTGGGATTTAGTGGTTTAAAAAAAGCATTATTTTTTTTACATAATCTGCTTACGTGTGTGTGCTGCATTTACTGAAGATTAACAAAAGGGTTTCATTATTAAATAGCCATTAACTATTCAATTGTCACTGTTCCATCCTGATCTTCTGAAAGGCAAGATCATCACACATAATTGTAGGGTTCGTGACAGCTCCCGTAACACACCACATACATTTTTTAAAATGTTCACTTGTCCCTATCTCCCAATGACAATTTTCTATCCACCCACTAAACTACGCAGCCTTTGTGAAGCAATAGCCGAACCGAAGTTTCTTAAGCTAGTCTCCTTTTCCCACCAGAGCTTCAGATTCCTTCTTTCTAACCCAGGGATGGAGAAACTGCGCCCTCCAGATGCTGTTAGACCCCAGATGCAAAAGCTCTCCATGTTCAGTTCAGAAGAAGTTTTTCCATGGAAGGAAATCCCCTTTACCTTTTTAATGCAGTTTAGTACTGCTTGCACAACCCGCCCCCCTACCCACCTTTTACAGGTGGCCTTTTCTTCTCTGTTTCAGATTCCAGCCAACCCATGGTTAATGTACTTGGGGATGGGGAGCTGGGGGTTCTCCATATGTTGTTGGACTCCAACTCCCATCAGCCCCACCCAGCATAGCCCAATATTCAAGGATGATGGGATTCAGAATCCAGCATATATGGAAGGCTACAGTTTCCCCATTCTTGTTCTAACCCCATCTGACAAAAACCTCAAAACTGTGAAGTATGCTGTCCACCTAATCCAGGATTACCTCTGGGCTAGGTAACACATGAAAGTTTATTTGTTGAGGATGCAGCATCTAATGGTGACTTGGACAGGCCACCACACAGGTCAACAGAACTTTCACAAGATCTCACTTTTCAGTTGCAACATTCACCTATGGAAACGGTGAGTGATATGTCTACAAATGTGAACCAGTCTTCGGGCATTTTGCTTTCCAACTCTGTATTGTTACTGATTACCAAAGAATTGGATTTATAAATGAAGAATGGGAGAAAGATCTAGATCCTTGAGGTTCAAGAGATCAACAACTCCATATTCCATACTGTCCCGGTTTTGATCACGTCCCAAGATCTCATTTCTACTGCCCAAATCCCCATCCTAAATTTGAAATCAGGAATCCTGCTTCCAATCATTGGAAGAGGAACCCAGATCCTAGAAGCTTAGGAGATCAATGCTCCCATGCTCCGGCCTTTTCTTCTGATATTGACCAGGCCTTCCTTGAAAATTTGTTTCTACTGCTGGCAAAATCACTTAAAGATTATGGATGGAGTCCAGAGAGAAAAGTATTTGTGCCATTCTACTTGGGAGGCTGAACAAAACACAGAGTATAGTCTGAGAAGAAAGGAACAGAGAGGTTTTGTATTTCTTAGTTCAGGCCTTGTACATAGCAGGGAGACATTCAACTAAGCGTACAGAGGAAGAACTCCTTCAGAACTACACAGCCAGAGCACATGCTACCTCACTGAATATCATACCACTCTGCCTGGTTCCTAAGCAACACCCACCCACACATCTGGCTGACTATAACGCCAACAGAATTAACCCTTAAGTTACAAATTGAATGATCCATGCAGTTCCAGTTCCAACACCAACTGCCCAGTTTCCAAAATTTGAAGTAAGGACTCCTGCTTCCAATGCACTGCATTGTTGTCATCTCTCTATCTCAAGAGAAATGGAGTGCACCTCTTGAGATGAAGTCAAACCACTGGAGAATCACAGCACCTGTTGTGTCTACAGAGACCAGTAACTTGCAACAGCTGCTTCCCGTATTGTTTTTGCTGCGTTAGCAGCACCGAAGTGACCTCTCTGTGACGCAAGCCTGGGCAGTGTGTAAGGAGATCCCTGGGTTGCCCTGACAACAAGTCTCAGCCTCGCTGATGTGGTTGAAAAGAAAGCAGAGCAATATACATTTGACACCAAGTGGGCTGCAGGAGTTGCCAGAAGGAGGCTTATAAGATGCTGTCCAACCATTTTAGGGACTCCACTCTGGATTTGTGTAGGGTTTACTGCTTTGTCCCTTCTTCTCCCGAAGATGTTCTGTAAAGCAGCGGGTATGCATTTTTCCTCAGGGTTTGATCCCAAAGCATTTCTCCTGAATGAGTATAATAATAATAATAAAATTTATTTTTTGTACCCCGCCCATTTGGCTGGGTTTCCCCAGCCACTCTGGGCGGCTTCCAACAAAGACCACATGTTTAGGATCAGAGTTTTCCTTCTCATAGATGGGTTCCCTTCCCAGGTTGACAAGCCCCATCTGCCCCTTGCTTCCTTCTACAGCACGTGCAGAAACCACCTTCTTGATTGTTGGAGCCACTTTTTCAATGAGTGGTAGAGGGATCCAGATCCTTGAGGTTCAGGAGATCAATTCTCTCTCTCCCTCTCTCATACTCTGGCATACTGTCCTGATCTTGACCAGACCCGAAGATCTCATTCCTACATTCAAAAGGAGGACTTTTGCTTCCAGTGAAGAGAGTGATCTCCCCTCTCAACTATTCCCATCTTATTATGCTGGTGTCTTGAACTAACGAGGCTCAACACTGCAATGAGTGATACAACCCCCTCCCTCAATCTTATTGTTTCAGCATTTGCTTCAACTAATGCAGTCTGACACTTTCTAATGTGATCAGTCTTTCATACCTTAATGATGACAACTAACACTAATTCAACCTGATTCTAATAGGATATGATGTGGAAAGTTGTTGATGTGATGAAACAGAAAAGTTGAGTAACTTCCAGTTCACTTTCCAAGAAATTGATTGAGTTGTACTGGTACAGAGGAAAACTGGTACAGAAGAAAATATCTCCTACATAACCACATATCTAATACTACTGGGGTTCTTAACCTGTGGGCCTCAGAAGGATCATGAACCAGGTGCAGATATAAATGATTTTTCCAATGCAATAAAATAAATTGTAGACAAATGTTTGTGTATATTTTTCAAGGAAGGGGGCCCCATAGCTTTCATTAGATTCTCAAAGTGGTCTGCAACCCAGAAGAGAACCACTGCTCTATTAGATCATGTGTAACTCTTCTACAATTAAAGGGGTGGTTTATTTTTCTTTTGCTACTTCATCTTAGCACTGCCATCATGGCACAGCCAGATGTCTATGTGGTTGCTTTCACTGCTGAGAAACTGCTTTCAAGGAAGGGGTGCAGTTCAGTGGCAGAATATCTGCTTTGCATGAAGAAGGTCCCAGATGCCACCTCCAACATCTCTAGGTAGGACAGGATAAGCCCCTGTCTGAAACCCTGGAAAACAACTGACAGACAAGGTAGAAAATACTGAGCTAGATAGACCAATAGTTTGACTCGCTATAAGACAGCTAGCTCCTTGGGGTTTCAGACAGGGGTCTGTCGCAGCAGGGAGACAGTAGGGATTGAACGTGGGATAGTCTACATGTAAAGCAGATTCTCTGGCACTAAGCTATGGACCTTCCCCATAGAAAGGGGCTTCTGTGGAAGTTACCAGGATTTGCCATGTTGAACTAGGCATCTCATAGACTAAGCCTACTGCTTAGGACTGACAGTGCTTAGACTTCAGAACCTCTTCATGCACCTCGGGAAAGGGCTACGGCTCACTCAGCAGAGCATCTACTTTGCACGCAGAAGCACCAAGCTTCCATCCCTGTGTGGGAGAGACATCTACCTGAAATATGGAGAGCCTCAGCCAGGCACCTCAGATAATAGTGAGTTAAGTGGATCGATGGTCTAACTTGGTGCAAGGCAGTTGCATATGTTCTTGCCTTAGTAATAGTGCCACTGTATTCTGCTCTGGTCAGACCTCACCTGGAGTACTGTGTCCAGTTCTGGGCACCACAGTTCAAGATGGACACTGACAAACTGGAACGTGTCCAGAGGAGGGCAACCAAAATGGTCAAAGGCCTGGAAACGATGCCTTATGAGGAACGGCTAAGGGAGCTGGGCATGTTTAGCCTGGAGAAGAGGAGGTTAAGGGGTGATATGATAGCCATGTTCAAATATATAAAAGGATGTCACATCGAGGAGGGAGAAAGGTTGTTTTCTGCTGCTCCAGAGAAGCGGACACGGAGCAATGGATCCAAACTACAAGAAAGAAGATTCCACCTAAACATTAGGAAGAACTTCCTGACAGTAAGAGCTGTTCGACAGTGGAATTTGCTGCCAAGGAGTGTGGTGGAGTCTCCTTCTTTGGAGGTCTTTAAGCAGAGGCTTGACAACCATATGTCAGGAGTGCTCTGATGGTGTTTCCTGCTTCGCAGGGGGTTGGACTCGATGGCCCTTGTGGTCTCTTCCAACTCTATGATTCTATGATTCTATGATTCCATGTTGAGATGGCTCTGGGCAAAGTGTACTCTGGTAGCCTGGTGACTGTTTCCGGTTCTGGTGGCAGAGTAGTACTTGGTCTAGCCATGCTGTAAATTTATGCTAGATTGGAGCATTGTGGTGAGCTAAAATGATGACTAGACCTAGGCAATTGGCACTCTGCAGAGTGCCGGTGGGGCAGGGAATTAAGGGTCCATGAGAGGCATCAGCATTGGGGTCCTGCAACTATTCAAGGATGGCATGTACTGGTGCCAGTCCTGAACATCACCTCATTTGCTTAGCATGCAGGACAATGCTTTGGGCTGGTCAGGCCAGGTATGCATCCTTTCTCCTCCTGCGTCTGCAGCCTTTCTCCTCCTGTGTTTGCCTAATTAGCAGAGTAGGGATTCCTGCTTACAGCATTACCGATCCCAGATATGGTTCTAGCAACAGACTATAGTCAGTGGCGGAGCTTCATGCTCCAGCACCGGGTGGCAGAGAACAGCTGGGGCGGGGCTGTGGTGGGGTGCGTGTTCTGGGGGTGGGGTGCCCAACGCAGGTGGGGGGCAGCTGCAATGGCACCCTGGGGATCGCGCTGCCGGGGGTGGTGCGCTCCCCCCCACACACTCCTCTTCCTCCGCCAGTGACTACAGTGGATTTGGGGCTCAAGAACTCCTACTCCAGATCTTATTTTGGAAATGACCGTCTGAAGGCCCAACCATCCTAAAGCAGAAAAAGACATCTGCACAAATATCTTGTTCTGGTTTTACATTTGCAAAGGCCTTTTGCTCCACTTCACACACTCACAGCTGTGGCACACTGGGCCAGTGTGCCTGGCTATTAGCCAGAAGGTTAGCGGTTCAAGCCCACCCAAGGATGGCTGTGGGCAGAATTCCTGCATTGCAGGGGGTTGGACAAGATGACCCTCAGGGTGCCTTCTAGCTCTACAATTCTATGATTCTATTATTCTCCCCTACTTCAGGGTCTTTCTGCCAATGAGAGCAGAAGCATTCTATGCCTGGGTTCATTATTATGTGGGAAGCCTTGATGATAACCAGCCCTTGGTCCTTTGAGTTCAAGTGCCAAAAGGTCATGCTTTTAAGTACTCAAGATCTCATGCAGAAAAGCCCACAGGCTACACTTGGGAAGGTCGTTCCAGTCCCTATGACCCCATTTTATTTATATCTCAATGTCATTGCAATGAAATTTCAGTTTGGTGGCAGCGCATGTGCGTGAAACAAGGGTACCAAATAATACTTCCCCAAGAATGCAGAATCAATCTGGGAATGTGCTAAAGATATCTCAGCATAACCAATACTTTTTTTTCCCAGTCGGAACTCACTGGAACTCCGTTCTAGCACCTCTCAGGTGGGTGCCATTACCATTCTAAGAGAACAAGGGAGGCATTCATGGGGAGTTCCGGCACCTCTTTTTCTAGAAAAATAGCACTGAGTATAACCATCTGATTTGTATGTGTTCCCTCACATGGTATTGCATATTCAGGATTCTTAGATGCAAAAGAAGATACACAAATGTTGCTTTTGGAACTGCATATCTGTTAAACAACTTACTTATGGCATCTTGCTCCTCATTCATAACAACATAATGATTTTCAATGGTTGCTTTTTCTATGCTTTTAGCGGTTCTTATTTGTATAGGTGGGACGTGGGTGGCGCTGTGGGTAAAACCTCAGCGCCTAGGACTTGCCGATCGCGTGGTTGGGGTTCGAATCCCCACGGCGGGGTGAGCTCCCATCATTTGGTCCCAGCTCCTGCCCACCTAGCAGTTCGAAAGCACCCTTAAGTGCAAGTAGGTAAATAGGTACCGCTTTAGAGCGGGAAGGTAAACGGCGTTTCCGTGTGCTGCTCTGGTGCCGGTTCGCCAGAGCAGCGTCATCACGCTGGCCATGTGACCAGGAAGTGTCTGTGGACATCGCTGGCTCCCGGACTCTAGAGTGAGATGAGCGCACAACCCTAGAGTCTGTCAAGACTGGTCCGTACGGGCAGGGGTACCTTTATTTGTATAGGTAAGATGCCTTGAGTCGTGTCAGGGGGAAAAAAAGTGTAATAATAATTGTAAAAACAGCAACAACAAAAGAAGACCCCTGCTGGATTAGGCCAAAGGGGGCCCCAGACCAGCATCCTCTTCTTGCAGTGGTCAACCAGATGCCTATGGGAAGTCCACAAAGAGGACCTCAGTGCAACAGTTCTGCCCCCACCTTGGACTGCCAGCAGCTGGTATTCAGAGGAATACTGCAAGCTCCTAGACTTTGCCCAGTGTCTATATGTGTGTGTGTATTCTAAAATTGTTCCTGTTATATATATATATATGGACAGATCGTGAAGCTGAGGCTCCAATACATTGGCCACCTCATGAGAAGAGAAGACTCCCTGGAAAAGACCCTGATGTTGGGAAAGATGGAGGGCACAAGGAGAAGGGGACGACAGAGGACGAAGTGGTTGGGCAGTGTTCTCGAAGCTAACAACATGAGTTTGACCAAGCTGCGGGAGGCAGTGGAAGATCACGAAGAATCGGACATGACTAAACAACAACAAATATGTATGTGGGGGGGGGGAACAATTTTAGAATAGGGCCCTACAAAACTTCATTTGGGAGATCCTCCAAAAGTCTGCTCACTCAATACTTTCCCTGACAGAGGGTGGATTTTTCGTGATCACAATCACCCTCTTATAATTTAGTGATCCTGGGAAAAAAACAAAAAACACAGCCTGTAGAGTTAAATGTTAGAACTTTGTATTATGGGCTAGAGTTAAGACTCCACCCATTCAACCTTCCTTTGCTCTGCTTTTCAGTTTCAGTTTTTGCTCTCAATGCAGCCTGCAATCAAGATGCATGCTTGTTTGCCTGCAGCGAGAAGAGTTTGTTTATTCTGCAGTTATTACAATTAGCAGAGCAGCATTGCAGGGTTACTGCTAAAAGGTGAGATAAAGAGTTAAAGTGATCTGGGGGGGGGGGAACAACCCTACTATTTACCTGTTACTCTTTTGAAACACTCACTACATTCAAATTATAGTGGCTATTTTTCTTCTCTTTCTTAAGTACTTGATGGGGAAAGATGAAAACAGCTGTAGGGGAACAGAAACACTGCTGTGCACACTATGGATAGCTGACAGACTAGAAACCTAGGCTGTAACAAAGGCCTATTTTTTATTTTCCTAATCTTTGCAGCTCAACATGAGACCTTTTTAGGGTTTCTAGACATAGAAATCGACTCAGCAACCAGTTTAAAAAATTCCAGTTGCTATCCACATGTCCTTCCCTAAACTTGGAATATAGACGAGTTTGTTTTTCAAGTGGAATTTAAACCTGAGGTAACTAACCCAGCATCAAAGCCAACCTCAGAAGCTCACTGTCATTACCAAAGTAATTCAGTTCGTGATGAATCAGAATGCAGGACAGACCACAGGTGAAAGAGAACTGGAGCTAAAGGCAAAGTTAAACTTTTGAGACTGGTATTCCTGAGGATCTCTCATAAGGGGTGAGACAATTCAACATATTTAACTTCATTCATACCCAGAAAACAGTGTGGGGTTGTAATTTCCAACAAGAATGGTTTCAAAATTATGAATGGTTAGAATATTCTCTACCAGCTGATACAGTTTCTGTCTATGCTTGTCTAAACCTCCAGCCAAATTTGTAAAAATAAGATGTCTTTACTTCGAGAGGTTTCAAAGACTAGAAGAAGGCATTTGAAAAATCAAGAGGGTTTCACAAACATGGTTCATGTTTCAGTAATGTTTACGTGGCATGAAAAAGAAACTTTTGGTGCATGTTTTGGTATCGCCTTGTTTGCTGTATCCTTAACATTCCTTTCTTAAGAAACAAAAAAATGCCAGTCATTTCATTCCTACCATACATACTTATTCTTCTGTTAACTTATATAAAGGGCAATGTAAACGTAGGGTTGCCATATTTCATTAAGTAAAAACCAGGACACCCCAAAGTTGTTGAGCTTTTCCTTTACAAAATTGCCCCCCCCAACCATGATTTTTCTGTTGACTTGCCTAAGATCCAGGAGAAAGTGCCACCTTTCATAAATTCTCCCCGGACATCAATTCCACCTTTGAAATCCCAGTAATGTTTGGGAAATTCCATACATGTGGCAGCCCTAGTAAATGTCAAGTTAACACACTTTCTGTATGGGGGTGGGAAAGGCCCCTGTCTTTCCCTTTCCTTGGGTTGGACTTTGCATCTTCTCCCTCTGGAGAATGGGGAATTGGTTGGCACCTTGTGCTTCCCCCACACAAAAAATGCTCTGACTCTAGGGCTGATACTCTCTCCAACAGTGTGGAGAGAACACAGCTATAACCACTGGCCCACCAACCTTAGTCTATTTTCAGGAAGCCCCCATTTGCCTCCTTACTAGTCCAAGGGGTGGCACTGGCTGTCCACATGCTCTTCCTCAGTCCCTGTGTTGTCTTTGTAGAACTTTGTAGAACTTAGAAGGAGGATGGAGCACATTGGCTCTAGCCCCACCTACTGTTGGCCTCCTACCTTACACAACATCAGTCCCAGCCACCACTGAGTGCTGGTGACTGCAAAGGTATCATAGCACAGTTTCACATGTCAGGGAGTAAGGAAAAGGGAGAGTGAAACAAAGAAAGAAGCTCCACATTGGTTGCCAGATAAGAGATGTTGAAGGCTCTCAGGCCATCAGAACAATTACAGTCAAACTTAGTACTCCTGGGAATATACAATAATTTTATTAAATTTTATTAAATAAGCATACTGCCCTTTATCTTTTAATTTCAGGGCTGTTGACATGGTGTTTAATCTACCGTACTTTTCTGGATTTCATTTCCTGCCACAACCTCTCAGCATTTATGAGTGTGCTTTTTGAATAATGTGGGTGTTATGATATTGCAATGGCCATATTAGACATACTGGTACTGTGATATGACACTTATCAAGGTGGCCTTAAGTTATGCCACCTATCAAGCACACATACAAACAATGAGATGTTTTGCTTCTTCAACTGTAAACAGCCTGCAACTTTTCTTCCAATCTGTTTTTCAATTCTACCTACCCCCATCTAAATATTTCTATTTAACTCCCCTGCTCGGCACATAACCACTAGACAGTTCCATTTGCTTCACTGAACACAAGTAACAATCAAGAAAGATCAAAAGCCATCCTGTTTTGGAGATAGTAAGGGAAAAGACAACATCCCGGCTGAAAGTATCTTATATAATCCCCACCAGACACAGTGAGTAAATAAATTGGCAAAATCTTCTTCTTGTTTTTTAATGTCACTGCGGAAAAACATCATCAAAGGCAGAACAATGACAAAAACGATGACAGCGACCGTTTGGGGAAAAGGGCTCCTGTGGCCGATCCTCAGCTGGTGTAAAGTAGGATGGGGCCATGCTAAAAGGCCAGCCAAGTTCAATGGAAACAGCAAGACTTTCCATAAAACTTAAAGATATGCTGAGTACTGGCAGGGAAATGTTGCAGCAGCTAGAGAGGCTGCAGGTAGCCAGAAGTTGGTGCAGTTGGCTAGCAAGGAGTCTGGAAGCAGGAAGAGGCAATAGTGGGCTAGCAGCCAGTGAAACTTCTAGAAGTACAGATGAACAGTTAGCACAAGAGTTAGAGACCAAATCTGGTCCTCCAAACCTCTCTATCAGGCCCTTGGGAACCTGCCCAGGCCTCACACCCTCATCAGTGTGGGACATTATTACAGTCAAAGCCAATAATTCATGTTTTGCTAGATAGGCACATGAAGAGTCTGAGGCTCAAAGAACTTTCCTTGTAAAATTTGCTACAGAGAACTCTGTGAGATCACTTCCTTTATCTGCCTTAGGAGGAAGCTATAATACTACACATTCCTTGGGATGAATACACTTCAGGTTAAGCATTTTGGGGTTGCGCTCTGCGGTGACCCGGAAGTAACAGAGTGCATTACTTCTGGGTTTTGCCACTTGTGCATGTGCAGATGCTCAAAATGACGTCACACACATGCACGGAAGCGGCAAAACATGGCCTGCACACGCGCAGACGCGCAGACGCGTGTTACGTTCACTTCAGGATGCGAACGGGGCTCTGAAACGGATCCCATTCGCATCCAGAGGTACCACTGTACTTTCTTCCTATCTAGGTCTCACTTTCTTCATCATGCCTCCAAGCTGACCACACATGTGTGTCTGAGCTCTGCAGCTCAGACAACATTTTGAAATTAGATATTTGTACTTTTGTAACTTAGATAGTTTTTATAAACCTGCCTTCATTTTGCTACTGTAACTGCTACTTCAAGACCTAGATATGTAAGGAAATACTTACACAAAAAATGTGTTTGTGTGCGTGTCCCCAGAACCTCTCTTCCTGCACAGCCACAACCACTGGGTTGTTCAGATTACAGTTCTTTGTTGGGGACAGGATGTTACATCACACACTACCCCATATACTTCAGCAGCAAATTGTTGGAGTGCCACTTTCCCCTGTGGCCTGTCAGTCCCTCAAATTCCTTCTAGACCCTCTCTCATGCTGAGCTTTGGCTCAACCAGAACTTCTGGCAGATCCTTTCTGCCCTATCCATTTCCTTCCTCCTCAGTTATAAGGAACTCTGAAGCCACACTGTCAACCAGTGAATCTCTCCCCAGATGTTCCTTATCTGTTTTATCAGGCCACACTGCAGGGAGGAGAATTGGCAAGTCTTGTCTGGCTGCAGGCTTGTCTCCCAATCATTCTCCACCAGCAAGCCCTGCTAACTGGGTTGCTGATCCTATACCCACCAAGGATAGATGCACAGAGAGTAGTGGGGTGGTCCTTCACATCCTTCTTCATGTGGAAAGAACCCACTCTGACTTGGTGCATCTCAGCCAGTAACTGCAAAAGCCGCTAACTGGACTACATTCCATGGTCCATCTCTTTCTTCACTCCGTTCCCTAGGGATCTATTTGCACCACCAATACAAGGTCTTGCTGGCCAGAAAAGTCAAATAATTAAAGTTTGACAATGCTCACAAATGCCCATAAGTGAGCCCACTCTGAAAACTATTGTATAAAAATAAAATCCTGTTATCCATTAACATCTACCTCCCTCTCTCCTAAATAAAAAGTTAAGAGCGTTCTAAAAATGGAAGCAAGTTCAATTTGACTCAAAGCTTTTAAGAAAACTTTGCTCCAATAGACTTTTGAGTGCACAGCAAATAGAGCCACACACTTGTTAGGAGCTCATTATATCTTTTCTGACATTTATCTTCAATCAGTTTCCTACGATTCCATTTAGAGATTATTAAAAAGAGAGGAGAGAGAGGTGGGGAGGGAAAGAATTGTGAAAGTGAAATGAAGGTGAAATGAATCACTCTAAAGAGCATGTATCAAAGTGGTTATTAAATGATTTTTAATTGTTGATGGCCAGCTTAACAGCGTCAAGTGGACAGCAGCGAGCTGAATATATATATATTTCTGGAATTTCCACCACTGCAATCCTGCCTGCAAATGCAGTGCTTTATTGCCTCTGCATAGGACTAAATGGCTTTTGAATTGTTGTTGTTGTTGTTAGTTGAATTTGTATACTGTCCTTCATCCAAAGAGCAGCAGCATCATTATTGTCATTTATAGACTAACTGGAGATCTTGAAGCAGTTTACAATAGATAAATGTATGTGAGTGACTGAGATTGTGTGTGTGTGTAACACACACAGGCACAGTACATACAACAGAAATGATGCTAAATATTATTGAAATATTTGAAGATGCTTCTCAATACCCATTTAGTGCCTCTTTTCCAAAGCTAAAAACATATCCAGTTCCTTCAGTTCTCCTTCCTAAGACTTGGTCTCCAGAGCCCAGCTTCATCATCTTGGTCACCTTCCTCTAGTTACATTCCACACATCTCTCCTTCTCCTTCTACCACCCCTTGTCCCTTGCTTGATCCTTCCTTATAGCAAATTCTTCTGTCCTTCCATCCCTCTGCTCTGCTATCTTTGAGCAATAGAGGCACACATACACACTGAGGTTTTTTGCAAGAGGGGGAAGCCACGTCCATCTGCTGCTACAGCAAAAGTGCTGCCTTGGGCACCTGCCATGGGGTGCTGACTCATAAGGCAGCCCTCATGGGAATACTTTGTGCCAGCACTTGTAGCAGCCTGAGTGTTTGTGTCACTCCCGGCTCTTTGTTCAAATTGAGGAAGAGTCCCTAAAGGTATGTTTCCCATTTGCACACAACAACAAAGCAGAAGGCTTGCTTAGGAGTGCTGTGATTCATTAAATACCAAAAAGCAGTACTTAACTCTATTTTCATCTTAATAAGTATGCTTATGGATGGATTCCTTCACACAGAATACCAATTAGGACATGCCATAGAACTTCACCTGCAATGTCCTTTGGTTTCCTTGGGCTACGAATGAGTGTTGTTAGCCCTCTAGAGCTGTTTATATAAAAGGGAAGCTGCAAATGCTTTAAATAAATACATGCATAAACCTTCAGTAAATCCAAAATCAATGTTTCTCAAACATTTCAGAGCAAAGTTGCCACCTCCTCACAGCTAAAACCATAGGTTCCTCGCCATTCATACACTCCCTTCCCTGGAAATTTGCTTAAAGGCTTCTTAAGAATAAGAATTACCCTTTGTGGGTAAAGCCCACTCCTTATATTCCGAAAGAGTCACTCTTCTGTGGACACATCTCTCAACTGGAAAGAGGCAGCTTTAGAACCCAGAATCACAAAAAGGGTGTTTAAATGAGTGTGCATCTGTGCACCCAAATAGCTGAGCTGTATACTCGCAGTTATCCACATGTAACATCCAACAAGCGTGCAGTCTTGAATGTGCGCACACAGTAGCTGACAACAATTATGCTGTACAATTATACACCCCTCTGTACAAACACTTGGGGCATGTGCACAAGCTTGTGCTTGTCTTCATTGTAACGTGTGAACAAACCTAAAGAGATTCAATGATCACCCTCTTCTGGGGGTGGCAATTCTGTTAGATCATCACCACAGCTGTCTGGGGCCACTAGAGTTGGCCTACAAATGAAGTAGATGAATGGTCAATGGAGCTAGAACCAACACCAGGCAGAACCAACTAATTCTAGTTTTGTCCCTATCCTCCTCACTGCTGAGTCCTAAAAATGCCACACCGAAACGAAGGAGCAGGAGGCTGACCGCCATTGTCATCCTGTGGATGACTCAGAAAACAGGCAGTTAAGGGGTGACATTGATGCTGATGGACTAGCCTCCACTTTAGGAGTGATTGACTACTCCAGTGGTATCTCAAGGTAGAATTCCCCATCCAGTCGGTGGGTGCTAAGTAGAATCATGCAGCCTCTTCTGTGGGTAGATGGTCCACTGAATTTATTTTCTCCTTGAGGCACACAGTTTATGAAATCTCTGCTCAAAATTCTTGGGGTGATTCAGCCATTAGTTTCTGCTACTTGAACATGTTTTGCTTTTCCGTCCTCCTGAAACTTTGGCAAAAATGCCCAAAAATAGTTCTTCCTTTGCACAGTGAGGAATGGGTACTACTTGTTGAATTCATCCTCTGATTCACCTTTCCTTTAAATAATTTAAAGGGAGATCTAATATGCATTTTAACAGGCTGATGGAAACAGGCAAATGGCCTAATCTTTTGGAAGTGTTGCTTACTCACAAATTCAGCTGAAATCGAAGGAGGCTACAGAGACACTGAGCACTTTGTAAAAAACAAAAACAAAAAAAACAGGGCGGCTGATTCTCCAGTTCCATAAGAAAAAGTTTCTCAGTGTTTCTTTATTGCAATATCATTTCCATTTACAGTGGTAGCTCAGGTTAAGAACTTAATTCATTCCAGAGGTCTGTTCTTAACCTGAAACGGTTCTTAACCTGAGGCGTACTTTAGCTAATGGGGCCTCCCACTGCCGCTGCACCACTGTTGTGTGATTTCCATTCTTATCCTGGGGCAAAGTCCTTAACCTGGAGCAACCACTTTCTGGTTAGTGGAGTTTGTAACCCAAAGCGTCTGTAACCCGAGGTACCGCTGTACAAAGAAGGAAAACATTTCAAGCACACTAAAAGCTACCAAAATCCTATTCTTTTTGCTTTCACAGTCTCCAAAGTTAAGAATGCTTGGCTAAATCACACACTCCACTCACAGCAAGACACAAGGCTTCCTGCAACATCAGGAGGTGAGAAATGGGAAAGGAGATGGGTTGCCTGAAAGTTGCAAAAGCCAACATGTCCATGAGGCACCCCAACCCAAAAAAGAATCTGCATCAGATTCCATCTAGGCAACCGCTAAAGCCCACCAAGAAATCACAAGGGAATAAATAGAGCCCTGCTGGATCATAACAATAGGGATGGGGGAGGTATTAGATTCAGATTGCATTTTAAAGTGTACCAATCTAATCTACACTTTCCAGAACAATACAATACCTTCAAAATTAACATTTTCCCACGTTTTGCAGTGCAAGCAAGTGCAAGTTTATTTCTCTGGGCAAGTAATGTGAAGAAAAATGCATATACTAGGGTAAATGAGCTGTGCATAAAATGTATATACCATATTAGTGAAAATAATATACAAAAATGTGCAAAAACAATTTTCTGCCTGCACATCAGACTTTCTGTCATGGAGCTATGGCCCCTCAGATAACAGTCCTAGATCAGTGGCAGAGCATCTACTTTGCATTCAGCAGGTTGCAGTTTCAACCTAGAGGTAAGGCTGGAAGAGTCCCTGTCTGAAACGCTGGAGAGATGCTGCCAGTCAGTGTCAGCAGTACTGAGCTAGGTAAACCAATGATTTGAATCATCATAAGGCAGATTTTTGGGGCAGAAAATTCCATCTGGCCGGGCCACTGCTGGAAATGGAAAGTTTGCCTACAATAGGGATGGCCAAAAATGTCAATGTTGGTTGCTCTCAGTTTCTCCTTTTCCTAAACTTACGTTCAGTTTTCCACATTTTCAGATATGTTTGCATTTAAAAAAGAAAAAGAAAGTCCTTATGAAAATTCAATAGCATTTTAGTGTGAATTTCTCCTGATACATCTTCTAACACATAACACATTTTTTGTATGCAATTTTGCCTAATAATCACATTTCTACAAAGCAATGTTTGCTAATATAATGCAATTTTGTACAGCATTTCCAATAAAATATGAATTTATATGCACACTTTACACTATGCATTTTTGTACATGTTACCTGACTACACTGCAAAATCTGAAGAAGAGTGAATTTTGAAGGATGGCTGTATTTCAGTTTGCATCTTCTTTCAAAAAGTGTGAATTAGATATGTATATAAAGGCAAAATGATTTTGATCTAGATGCATCTTGGTTTGATCCAGCAAAGTAATTATTATGTCTTCCCAGTGCTATATATGTGTGTGTGTGTGTGTGTGTGTGTGTGTGTGTGTGTGTTTAGGGGTCCTCTCATTTTGACTCAATGAAATCATCATTTTATAGTTCAAATCAGGAAAAATAAATACAGTAAATGGACAAAAGTACAAAGATTCACAAAATGTGTATACGTACCCCTGTGTATCCCCAGAAAAAGCACTGTGTCTTCCAATATACATAAAAATGTAAGGCTGTCACCACTCAGCTCCCATTGGAGGATATGTACTACTGCATCAAAGTCCTGGGTTTGCATGAAGTCACAGAGCAGCATGAAGCTGATGAGCAACATGAGCAGGGCAACAGCCTCTAGTTATATCCATATATGTGTAGGCTGTGGGCAAGTATCTGAATTGCACAGTAGCTGGCACATCAGTGTAAATGCACAGGAGCTGCAGAATTGACCTCACTTTGAGGTTTAAGAGAACAGTTTAATAAATGGGAAGGGGGAGGAAAAGCTGTATGTCAGTAGCCTCTTTCATCTACCAGTTGGAAATGACTTAAATTGGTATTAGAGGCCACTGTGAGATCATGCCTGAGGCACTGATTTCTTTCCAGTGCTCCTGATTAAATTAACAGAAAAGAATTTCACAATGAGTATCAGCCAAAGCTGTCCTGACAATGGGATTGCTTCAGGCTGATAATGCCTACATCATCCTACTGGGAAGTCCAGCAGAGTCTGGGCCAGCTGAATCCATGCTGGGGGAAAAACCCAAAAAATACACCATGACAAATGAGGGAAAGCAAGAAGCCTTGATTTGGCAAGGATACAGAGTAGTTCTACAACATATGCAATTTTCTATCGCAATTTTCTTTTCTAGACTAGAAAATAACCCTTCAATTCAGGCTCCTGCTCTTCTCCTGCCTCCATTATGCAGCTGTCATCATGCAAAAAGCATACAAAGAGAATCACCTAGATTCAGAAAGACATGCCCTGGGTGAAAAATAAAAAGTAAACTATACAGCAACCCAAGGCAAGCCAGGGTAATCACACTTAATAATTGCAGCAGGAGATACTAATGTGTTTCCATTGCATAATTGCACTGAACTCAGTTGGTGGGATTTTTAAGAGCAACAATGGTAGACAAGCCCAACTGACTTTCAGTAAAATTCATATGTCACTTAAATGATTAAAAGTTATGTGCAGAACAAAGAACCTTACAGTCTATAGGCAAACTGAGTAGCCAGTGCAATGCAGGGGACCATTCCCTTTGCTCATTGGCAAAGCATCTGATCCACATGCGGAGGTTCCCAGGTTCAATCTCCAGGTAGAACTGGGACTATCCTTTGTCTGAAACCCAATAGAGGAATTGCCAGTGAGTCTAGTTGGAACAGTAGTCTGACACACACTTCCAGTTGTACTGTGCTTTCTTGGAATTTGCACTGGATCAGCAACACCAGCCCAAAAGCTTTTCATTTATATCCCAACAAAGAAACATTAAAAAAACCAAAAAACACACGCTTTTTACTGCTGTATCAGAACAAATGAAAAACCCCTTAAAACCCAAATAGAAATTTGTTCCCCTTCTGATCTGATCCTTTCCTGGGCTCTTTCTGCCCACACCATGAGTAAAATTTGCCAGTTGTCTCCAGAGCACGTTGCTGTGCACTCCCAGTCCTCTGCCCCACACTATTTTTTAATGTGTCCCCCTTTAGCAGTCATATAGGCATTGTGTTCAACCACATATATGTGAGCGAAAGCACTTTTCCTTTCCAGTGCCCAATGTGTGTCAGATGTGTGACCACAACGCAAAAGTTAGGAATGACTTCGGATGAATGTACACTGTCCAAATTGCACCCTCGTCCCTTGGCTATAAGGGACATGGGTGGCACTGTGGGTTAAACAACAGAGCCTAGGACTTGCCGATCAGAAGGTCAGCAGTTCAAATCCCCATGATGGGGTGAGCTCCCATTGCTTGGTCCCTGCTCTTGCCCACCTAGCAGTTCGAAAACACGTCAAAGTGCAAGTAGATAAATAAGTACCGCTCTGGCGGGAAGGTTTCTGTGCGCTGCTCTGGTTCGCCAGAAGCGGCTTAGTCATGCTGGCCACATGACCCGGAAGCTGTATGTCGGCTCCCTCGGCCAATAAAGCGAGATGAGCGCCACAACCCCAGAGTCAGTCACAACTAGACCTAATGGTCAGGGGTCCCTTTACCTTTACCTTGTTGGACCTCTTGGGGTTTCCGGAGAAGTGACAACATGATATTAAGTGCTTGTGTTCAGGAACACAGTGAACTGCAAGGATCCCCAGGAAAAGAACAACAGAAAAGGAGGGCATGTGCAGCTAAGCTGAACCACAAGGGGGCAGAGAAAGAGGAACAGTGGAACAGCAGTGGATGGAATATCAAATGTTTTCAGGGATGCCTCCTTAAAACATTGCAGTGTGGCATGAAGAACAGGATTCCTGGACAAAACCTATGGCACTACTGATCTTCAAGTGGGAGGGGGGTAGATGTGAGAGAAATGGAAGTGTGGTTAGGGCCTCAGAGCATGGCATCTTTATATCTTCCTATGCTCCAGTGATGGATGACCCCTTATAAAAATAAAAATGAAGGTGTTATGTCCAAATCCCACAAAAATATCAGTACACATGCTTGATATTTTGAAGGAAACAGGGAATAGGCAACTGCACTGCCAAGCTAATTAAATATCCTAAATTCCTATTCCAACTACTGTCCCCTATTTAATGGCTCATTGATTTTTGAAGCCAAACCAATTTCCTCTTTCATTTTCATCAGGATAGTTACTGTAATGACGTGCCATAAAAATTAGACAACATGCTGAAATGTGATTTAAAAACATCTGTACATTCAATAGCAAGCACACATTGGACAGAAAAAGAAGCTGGCAAGAGAACACTTTGTCTGGCTTGGCAAGAAACAAGCACCACCAGCCACGGCACAATAATCAGACTACAATAAGAAAACATCTTGAATACTGAAGGTAAAAAGATAGCTAATGTTAAGAACCTAAAAAGAGCCTTGCTTGGTTATGCCATCTATCCCAGCCTCCTGCTCTCACAATGCCCAATCACAACCAGGGGCGGGGGGCAGCAAAACGTTGTGGGGCTCAAGCTTCCTGGATGTCCCACTGACAGTGCTCATGGTGATGGGGATAGAGTTATACTGGAGCAAATGGACAGAATGCATTTTCCACAAGCTCACAGAAGACTATATCTGAAAAAGCAAGAACAATCAGAGGCACACACAAAGACTACAGTGAGTGGGTCAGTAAATTGCCTCCTGCAGTCCAGCCACAGGCTTCAGCTCAATTAATTTCAGAAGCACACAGAGGAGTCCAAAATACTATAACCCAAGCTTTCTTAGCCATTGATTTAATCAATCAAATAAATCAATGCGTTACTCAGGGCTATTAGGAAAGTCAACAGCAAACCATAATTATTCACACGAAATAATGAGCAACATCGCCATGACTACCTACTTAGTGGACAATGCCGAAGACATCAATGCTTGCAACAGAGTCATCTTTCACTCTGACAACCTCCCCCTTCATCCCATGTGCAAACACGAACTAGATTGGCATTTAATCCTTACTTCAGCATTGGCGGCACCCTCCATTTCACCTGCTAGTAGACAGCAAGCGGGGCTGGTGGGGCTCACCTGACTTCCTAACGGATGAGTCCGTGCTGCTTTCCAAGAAGGAGAAGGGGAAGGCAAGGCAGTAGGGAGGATGGTGCACTGCAAACACAGTGGCAAGAGCACTGGATTGGTATTTGCACCATGCTGACTTCCCCACCACTTTGCCCCTCCCCATTTCCCTCTCAGGAAACAGAAGCAACTCAGCTGTGGGGAGGTCAGCCAAGTGCTACCATTCCACACTATGTCCTAAGCGGGCTAGCTTAGAAGGCACAAGGCAACCATTTGGCACATGAAGCTATGTCTAGCATCCCTCCATATCTGCTGCCTTATGTAGCTTTCTCACCTTGCCTAATAGCAGGGTTGGCTTTGTCAAGCACCCTTTCTCAAACATCCGCAAAATCACTAAAAATGGAAATATTTCACTTTTGACTTTTCATTCCCTATGTCAGAGCTTTTCAAACTTCTTATGTTGGTGACACACTTTTTGGGCATGCATCATTTCACAACACAGTAATTCAGTTTTACTAGCAAACTGGAGATCAAACTAACCCCTTTTCAGTCCCAGGAGGAGCGCAGGAAGCATTTGCGCGACACACCTACACACTGCAGCCGACACACTAACATGTCACGACACACAGTTTGGAAAGCTCTGCCCTATATGTGATAAAAAGAACCAGATCAGAACTGAGAATTGGTCCCCCCAAAAAAGAAGTAATCTTAGTGTCTCTAAGCAGCAATAAACAGGTCACTGTTCACAAAGGCGTAGGGAATGTCAGAGGATCATTATAGGGGGAAATAACTTGAGACCTGTCTGGGGAAGGTTGAGAGAAAGGGATACTTTATAAAGGATATGCTGATACAGCTTTTAACTATAATGATGTGAATTCAGCTGTTATCTAGTAAATTTTGTAGGAAACAGTGTATCTAACAAACTAGGTCAGGAACCTGGGAGAGGGGATACTTTTAAATGTGCTTTATTTCATTTTAGGATTCCTTGATAGTTTCCCAAAACTGCATAATGGAGCATTTTTCACCTTTGGGCTAAGTGCTTTCCAAAAATGCACAAACTACAGGAAGAAAATGGCTTCTAATAATGGAGGCCATGTGTCAAAAATGCCATTGCGAAAGTATGCCAATTTGAAGACTGTTTCGCCTTTGCATTCTGCTTCTGCCGTATTGTTAACACTGAAGTTTAGGCAAGCCTCATGCCTCATGTGGGAAAAGCCCTTGTAAAGCATGATACCTGAGGGAAAACTCAAGCCAAACCATTCCCCTACTATTGCCAGTACCATAAATCATTTGTGTGGTGGCGAGGTAGAGAATCAACAGGAATGAATCAAGTATGATGGAAATGACTGAAAAGTATCTCAAATACATTAAGCCTGGACAGCCAGGTATATCATTCACCATACTGCTAGAACTACTGCCCAGTTAAGAGTTCTACTCACCCTAGGGGTTCCTTCCAACTCTACAATTCTATGGTTCTATGAAAGCTGGCACCTAGTCTGAAACTAGCATCTGTAGAAGCAGAGCTTCAGCTTGAGCCTGGAAGTGACAGTGGAGGACCACTCAGGATCCACATCCTGCTATTGAAACTCTTAAGGGAGATCAGACCTAGGGGTTGAATGTAGCCCTCCATCCCTCTCTAGTGAGTCCTCAAGGCTCTTCACAATCCACACCCTCTTTCCCCAAGCCACGCCCCTTATTTTCCCTGCTGCACACCCTCCTCAAGTGATTTTGCATGACTGGAATGCCTCATTGATATGTGATGCTTCCTCTTGCTTGCCTGAATGGAGGTTGGGTATGCACCTATATGCTGTACATGCAAGGAGTGGGTGGGGGGAATTTATGCACAAGCATGCGGAAGACTCCAGGTTCAATCCTCAGCATCTCCAGGCAAGGCTGGGGGACACTCTTGCCTGAATCTCTGGAGAGCCACTTTAAGTCAGTGCAGACAATGCTGAGCAAGGTGGACCAATGGTTCAAATCAGGTTCCTGCTTCCCTATGGCTTTTGCTTAATTGTAATTCAGCCTACAGAACTAAAGTAGGTGCAATTGCCACATCTGTTACTTAACACACTTTTGCCCCTGCCCTGTCCACAACTAGCATGCAGTGCCCCCATAAGGTTGCCTTGAGCAGAAAACACTTTCCTTCCCTACTCGAGCTCTGCCACAGCACAGAAAAACCCATGGCTTTGGCTTTGAGCCAAAGGCTGCTTGCCAGCCTTCCTGCAGGTCTCCTGTAGTGACTGCCTATATCTCTCCACCCATCCAGTTCATATGTTCATGCCCAAATACCTGCCTGCTGTCATCCTGTATGTTTTCCCCCCTTTCATCCACCCTACAGATCCTAGTTTCAGACTAGGTGCCAGCTTTCATAGAATTGTAGAGCTGGAAGGAGCCCTGGGGGTCATTTCATCCAATCCCCTGCAAGACAGATAGTTCTTTTATATTTTACAGTTTTGCTAGAAACTGATTTCTTCTCCCCAGGAAAGTTCAGAGATGTCCACACTGTATTCAAAGCAAAACCACAATTTATTTCTTGTTAGTAATTAATTAATTAATTAATTAATCAATTACCTATTATTCTCCAGCAGGTCTCAGGGTGGGTTACAACAATGCAATGGAGGAGCTAGTCCATTGAGCCATGTTCAGTGGATTTCTAAAGGGACTGGAATTTCATTCTCAGTCCTTTCTACACAGAGAGGACCCCGGACTGTGTGTATAACATGGTCCTCCTGAAGCATGGAACACTGCAGAATTCTGCAGGTATTGGTTGCAGAAACCAGTTTCCTAAATATCTCAGCTTGCTGCTGCTGCTTTCCTTTCTAAAAAATTACGCCTTTAATAAATCTAGTCTTTATGATTGGAGTGGGCAATACCAAATAATACCAAACAAATCTCAGATGTCAGCACCTCAGTGGGTTTATACATCACTGTGGGGAGGCAGACAGACTTTTGAACCTCTCTATGACTACTAAAAGTGAAATAAATTGTGCAAAATAGTTTTCCTTTAAATAAAAACACACATAATAGGTTATACAAGACAGGAAACAACATGCACATTTACATAGTTACAAAAGATGGCCAACACTGATGCAGAATTTTGACCAATTATTATTAGTTTTTAGCACAGCGTACGTACAGTCTTCGTCCACTTCTGCCAATAAACTAAGACTTAAGTTTTAGAAAGCAGTGAAGCATTTCATGTAGTTTTTAAAAAGAACACATTGGAGGGAAATGCTACTTAATTTGTAAATACTAACACCCAAAGGAGTATACATCAGTTTTCCTTGTGGGGCATGGTTTGGCAAAAGCTCAGCCTGCCACTCTCTCTGCCCCTGCTTTTCTGCCATGTGGCAAACAAGAGGGGAAAAGATTTAACCTTGCTCCATTGAGCACACACTCCAGATTGCCACCTCAGCAATTTTGATGGCAGCTGTCAATTCAGAAAAAGTTAATCGGAACCGAGAGATGACAGGAAAACGCTGAGCCGATGCGACAGTGATGTCAAAAATTTGTTAAGGCACACTTCCCTGAAGGAAAGAATTCTGCACCCTAGCAGATGGCTAGTGGTCAGGGAGAACCCTTTTTAATAACCAAACTGTGGGAAACTGATTAACCCTTGTCATGCATGCATAAATATACCTGACTAGGTTTCCAGAGGGCAGAAGAACCATTCTGGAATCAGATGTACTGATGTCTCATCTCTGCCAACTTATTTTGTATAATGCGTTTTTTAATTATTATTTTTGGTGGGAGTGTGGGGGGATGCTACTTCGTTTTTGATGAGCAAAATGCAAATGGTAGTAAACTAAATGATTTTGTATACTCAGCATTACTGGAGCGTAAGAGGATTCACTCACCCCTGGGAGCTTAGACTTCAGAAAGGAGAGCTGCAACCAGCAGAGGCACAACCAAGAGTGACATGATTTTTGGCATGTCCCCAGAGTCAACCCTGAGTGAACTTTCAGGGGCAAGATAAGGGGAGGCTACATTGGGACCGTAAGCATGGACTGCAAGGAAGAACCAAGTGGGGGGGGGAGCTTTTAGAAAAGTGATATGATGGCTATGGAGCTGGGGTCAGGGAACAGATCAGGAGTCATGAATCTGGGGTCACAGGCAATCAAATGCCTCTATAAATATCCCTTTAAAACTTCACAGTGCACAAGATATTGGTTGTTGTTCCTGCTCAGTTCCTGCTTGTAGTGGCTTGGCTTCTCCTACACTGAGCATACGCCCTGCTGCATGCTCACGTTTCATTGAATGTCAGCACTGGAGGCATAGCCTATCTAGTCTGAACAGAGGAGAGGTGCAAAGATACATGGCATAAGTGTAATGTAAATGCCTGTGCTTTCTGTGGATTGTGGGTACTGATGTGGAGGGGCATGGCTATGCCATGTTCTGTTCCTATCTTTTCCCATGCTCCTTTGTTTAGGTGTGGCAGCTCTTTTGTGTTATGCCATAACACGATGGCAGATATTTTGTGACGGATGCTCACTGTACTTGCACATAACTCCAAGAGTGACCAGTGGCCCAGAAAGAATGGCAATCCTTGGAATAGCCTGGAGTTGAGAGGTATGTCCAAATATCAAATAGTCTGGCCCCTGATGCAGGAAACCCATTGCAACAGCATCCCTCATAGTTTGTCATCAAGCCTCTTTTTAAAAACCAAAGGGGTGGGAGTGAAAGGAGAAAGAGAGACTAAGCATGGTGAAAGGAGAAGCTAGAGAAGCCATGTACTCAAATCAGAGTAAGCCACACCCCCTCCACAAAACAAACCCTTTCCAATAGTGGACATGGAGTGGGGGGGATTTCATAACTTTTTTTTGTCTTTTTCCTTTTCACATTCTGTACCACATCCTGGAGATGCAGGGAAAGAGCTTGGAAGAGTAAAGCTGTTTTATTTATTATATGGAACATTTCATAGACTTGTAGAGTTGCAAGGGACCCCAAGGGTCATCTAGTTGAAGCCACTGCACTGGAGAAATCCTACCCACAGCCATCCGTGGGTGGGCTCAAACCACCAACCTTCTGGTTAACAGCTGGACACAGACCCATGGCGCCACTTGTAACCATAAAGGTAAAGGTAAAGGGACCCCTGACCATTAGGTCCAGTTGTGACCGACTCTGGGGTTGCGGTGCTCATCTCGCTTTACTGGCCAAGGGAGCCGGCATACAGCTTCTGGGTCATGTGGCCAGCATGACTGAGCCACTTCTGGCAAACCAGAGCAGTGCACAGAAACGCCGTTTACCTTCCCGCCGGAGCGGTACCTATTTATCTACTTGCACTTTGAGGTGCTTTCGAACTGCTAGGTTGGCAGGAGCAGGGACTGAGCAACGGGAGCTCACCCCGTCGTGGAGATTTGAACCGCCGACCTTCTGATCAGCAAGTCCTAGGCTCTGTGGTTTAACCCACAGCGCCACCCACGTCCCACTCAGTAATAAAAGCATCTGCTTTGCATGCAGAAGATCCTATATTCAGTGCCTGCTCAGCAAAGGCTGGTCAACCAGAGCAAATGGGGCACTGCCCCACCAACCTCAGCCACCTGGCTATATCCAGTCTAGGGGGTAGCACTACCTATCAGCTACCTCCTTCTTGCAATGCCCTTGCAGAGCTCAGCAGAGAGGAGGATGAGGACAAAATTTAGGATTAGTTGGTTCTGCTTCTCATTGGCTCTGGCTGTGCTTGTCATTGGCTCTGACTCCACCTGCCATTGGCCTCCCTGCTTTCTGCACCACCGGCCCCAATAGGCATAGTCACCACTACACTGGCCTCTCTACTTAAAAGGATCGGGTAGCAGCTGATGGGAATGATCCCTTCCATTTGAAATCCTAGAAAACTGCTGCCTGTCAGAGTAGACAATGATGCACTAGATGGACAAAGAGTCTAACCTGGCGCACAGCACACTCCTCTGCCCCTAACATATCTGCATAGTGTGAAACCAGCAAAATGCTTGTAGCTGGCATGATGGGCACAGAGGTGCCACCTTCTCTGGAGGATTGAGGGGGCTCGCGGGCAATGCCGCACAACGTCCTGACGCCATGCAGGAGGGAGGCCTGGCCCCCTAAAAAAAATATAGTGGAACCCATGGTTCCTGCACCCATGGATGGGTAAATGTAGACGTAGGACCTGTACACTTCAGGAGCTCCTGCTAATTTGCCAACTCTCACAAAACTTATGTGAGAACCAATACAGACCGAATCTGCATAGTCCCAGCACTTCATTTACATAGCCCTGCCCTGTGTTCTATATTGTGGGGTATATTCAGATGTAGGAAATATTGCTTGCCGGATAATAATAATAATAATAATAATAATAATAATAATAATAATATATTATTTATACCCCGCCCATTTGGCTGGGTTTCCCCAGCCACTCTGGGCGGCGTCCAACAAAACACTACAATACAATAACCTATTAAACATTAAAAGCTTCCCTAAACAGGGCTGCCTTCAGATGTCTTCTAAAAGTTTGGTAGTTATTTTTCTCTTTGACATCTGGTGGGAGGGCGTTCCACAGGGTGGGTGCCACTACCGAGAAGACCCTCTGCCTGGTTCCCTGTAACTTGGCTTCTCGTAGCGAGGGAACTGCCAGAAGGATTACTAAGCTAGTGCTTCTGTCCCATTTTTCTAATGCTTCTTTCATACTGCAGTTGTGCCATGGAACTGTGGCTTTCTGATGGATATACCATCATGTTGCACTACATTTCATTTACACCAGTGGGTGTGGTGTGGCACAATGACTGTTACTGGACAACATTGCTAGTCAACCACCCTCTCTGCATATGCCTACTTCTGTCCCCCCCTGAAAGTGGCAGGAAAGAACATTGAGCTGGTACACTGCCCTAAATTTCATCACTTTACTCCTATGATTTTCCAACTTAAGGGGGCTGGAAACAGATTTTAAAAAGAAAAATCAAACAAAGCACTATATTCCATTAGTTTTACGGAAGTGGTTTTCGCGCTGTATCAAGGCTCAGAAATTATTTGGAAACTAACAGTTAGGAAAGTGTTGGAATAAATGGAGTAAACTGTCACATGAAGGCAGCCTTGGTCATACTATTGAGAGATCAGGAACTGCTGTTAGGAAATGTTGTCTATTGGTGGACAGATCGATCATCACAATCAGAAATCTCACAGGTGTGTAATAGCCAAGTCAAGATGATGCAGAATAGAGGGCTGAGAGAGGGCTCCAGTGGGATGTGGAGGATTCTGCTGGAACCGGGGCAGCCTGATAGTGGGGTGAGGGTCCTCAACTTGCTCTCTCACCTCACCCATCTCCAAAACGAAAGCCTCGAGCCCCACCTCCCTCTCCATTCCCACTTCCCTCCCCATAGCAGTTGGAACCTTTCTCTGACCCTTCCCTCTGCCGTGGTGCTGTGAGACACTGGGAGTAGCTCTGCCTCTCTGGAGGTGGGTGCTCCTCTGGCACTGTACTATTATACATTCATTTCTATACCACTTTATAATTTAAAGAAGAAAATCTCAAAAGAGGTTGACAGCCTACATTGAAACATAAAATAAAGCAATCCAGTATAAAGCATTACAGAAAAAGGTCAAGTATAAAGTAACATTCAAAAGCAACAAAAGTAACAGGAAACTAAAATATTATCTTTACAATTTTGAAATAAAACATTACGGTACAAAGAAGGTCAGGTATAGGATGCACATTTAACACAGCAAAGTTTAAAAAACAAAAAACAAAACCTTGAAATGTTTCAAGAGAAAACGCTACTAAAGGAAGAAAAATGTAAAACAAACATTTAAAGCAGCATAATTAGCAAGGGAATAAAATATTATCATAAGCATACAACATATTTGCTGCGGCTGCTGCGGCTGAGAGTTCTTCCAATGGTGTTTCATGGCAGACGGCAGCTGTGGAAGCTCAGGATTGGTGACCTGGGTCTGCATTAAGTGGCTGAGCGAGCACATATGGAGTAATGCCGCAAGTAAATTGGTCCCAAGTTCTCAAGGATTTTATATATCAATGGTAACATCTTGAACTTGGCCCAGTATATGCAATATTGTCTCTTAAAGTAGAAATCTAGTCCCACTTGGAGCTAGACCTTTTCTTCCTGATAATACTAGTACTTGCAAGGAGATTCTTAATATGAGAGAACTTTTGCAGATGGCATTCTCCTCCCCACCCCACCCCCCCGGGTGCCTTTCGTGGCCTCCTCCTTCCATGATTCTAGCTCACCAGCTTCTGCTACTCATCTTCCTTATAATTCCTGCCACCTGCTTACTGGTCAGATAGAGATCCAGTGAGCAAGCAGGCAGTGGGAGTTGCTGTTCCGCCTTCTCCATATGACCACTAACACTGTTGTCTGACCAGGAGTGAGAGGTGGGTGACAGAGCTGGTTGCAGTGGTGGATGAACAGGTCTATGTGGCTACTCTTCTTAAGTGGATGGAACATTTGGGATATTAGAGCAAGGAACTCAGAATGCAAGGAAGAATGTGCTAAGAGGAAGGCACACTTGGCAAACCCTCCCCACGATCAACTCCCACCTGGAAATCAATGTCCCCACTGTGGAAGGACGTGTGGATCCAGCATTGGCCTCCTCAGTCACTTATGGACTCAATGTTAAAACCATGTTTATGGAAGACAATCTTACTTGACTACAAATGATCACCAAAGAAGAAGAAGAAGGACAAAATTGGTCCACTGAGTTGCTTTAACTTTTTGTCATCCTCCCTAGTGTTCCAAACTTAATCCTGTAGACAAGTGGGCACATACCTTTTTGACTCCAGCAGTCATTACAAACGACAGCTGTGAGAGCGTTTTACATGTTTCCATAATAAACCTCTCTGTCCTGATTAAATATTAATGCACCATCTCTCCCCATTACCTATTATGTCATCAGTCACATCAGCTGCAGCAGGAAGGTCACCAATAACAAGATAACAAGGATGCCTCTCTCTTTCTTCGAAACAAAAACAAAAAAACTAAATAAAAAGAAACCCCCAAGCCGCACAGTTTATAGCAACTAATAAAACCTCTGTGAAGACAAGCGCTATTTATTAGCATAACTGATATACAAGCGCGTGGGAGGGGGCATAAATAGGAGGATGCTTCCCTGCCTTAAATTTGTTTATCACACTTATAAATATTTCAGACGCGCTGTATTTTCATCCGCAAAAACCAGCACATAGAAATATCACATAAGGTGAAAACAATATTCAGAGGTCTTTCTCCATGAACTGTTTCATTGCACTGTGGAGTCTTTGGATGGAACCAGACAAATAGTTCGGTGCTAGGGCATGTGTTTTGCAATCAGAAAGGTCAGGGGATCAAAATCCCTGGCATCTCCAGTGAAAGTATCTCAGACAGCAGAGCTGTCTATATTACAGGTGAAACTCGGAAAATTAGAATATCATGGAAAAGTTCATTTATTTCAGTAATTCAACTTAAAAGGTGAAACTAATATTTGAGATATGATCATCACAATTATAATAAAGGCTTGACATATCTCGCTTTGCATGTCATGAGTCTATCTATATATATTTGAGATATGATCGTCACAATTATAATAAAGGCTTGACATATCTCGCTTTGCACGTCATGAGTCTATCTCATATATTAGTTTCACCTTTTAAGTTGAATTACTGAAATAAATGAACTTTTCCATGATATTTTAATTTTAATATCCTGAAGACCCATTGCCAGTGTAGCCAGTACTCACCTAATGTACCAATGGCAGCTCCTATGTTTCATGTGGGTGGATGAAGCAGCCAGTGCAGATCTTTCAACACTGGCATGGTATGTGTCTCACTATCCGCCATGGCCAAAACGAATAAATGTTAATGCATTACAATGGAAGGGAAATGTCTAAAATACTGCAGATAGTACATGGCTTATGTGTGACATTTTTGGGCTAAAAACAGCTAATGATACCTGATACCAGGCTGATTCATTTGCAGGATTTCTGTTCCTGACTTGCCAAATGTGGAAATTTCCGCTCTTGTTTCATTTTCTGATAGATTTTCCCCCATATCACTATCCACTGAACAACAAGCAGCTGCACTACCACGAGCAACTTCTTTTCATCTTATTCACTAGTTTCTTTCCTCTGGTGTCAACACTTCTGACTGATGTCCTTTTCATATAATACCTCAAGGACCACCTCTCCCCATATGAATTTATCCAGACCCTGCAATCGTCCTCTGAGGCTTCCGGGTCATGTGGCCAGTAGGACTAAGCCGCTTCTGGTGAACCAGAGCAGCGCACGGAAACGCTGTTTACCTTCCTGCTAGAGTGGTACCTTTTTATCTACTTGCACTTTGAGGTGCTTTCGAACTGCTAGGTTGGCAGGAGCAGGGACTGAGCAATGGGAGCTCACCCGTTGTGGGGATTCGAACCACCGACCTTCTGATCGGCAAGCCCTAGGCTCTGTGGTTTAACCCACAGCACCACCCACATCCCCTACATATATTTAGGCTCCATACAAAAGCATCGCTCTTCTTCTAGGCCTTTGGCTAACTGAACAATCTATGGCCTTTTAAACTGTTGGGGGAGGGAGATATTATTTTTTTTATTACGTACTATGTTATGTACTTTTGTATTTTATATTGTAAACTGCCCTCTTATCCTTGGATGGAGAGCTATATAGAAAAATTATTATGATTATTGTTGTTGTTGTTATGGTTATTGCTATTAGTATTCCCTGTTAGCTCAAATAAGCTACCAATTCTGAGTGATTATGATATGCAGAATGTCTGGCTATTGGCACCAAACAGCAAGCTAATACTAATTTGTTAAAACTGTTGGCCTTGCTTATGAATGAATCATACCTTCCCACTTAGAAAGCATATATAGAGATGTTCTACAATCTGCATCTTGATGTACAAAGATGTAGCACATAATATGATACACTGCCTTGAAGTGATCAGTCAAGCTGAGTGGCCTTAGACATCCAGATAGCATTTGTGTACTATCACTTTGCTTAACAAGGAAACAGCTTACTAATCAGCACAGGAGAGGAATCTTTATTAAGGTAATTAGAATGAGCTAAACGGCAGCCTGGAAGATCAGAATCCCAGAGGGCAGAAAAACACAGAAATGACTCCATCACAAGGAAGCCCTGTTGCAACAGGATTGTGAATTTCACAGAGCATCTAATCCTTGTAAGACATTAATTGTGGGGGGAAGGTTATGTGTACACTGCATTGATATCAATATAACCTGAAAGCCCGTACTGTTGATGTGCAAGCAAATAATCAGAAAAGCAGAGTAGGACATCTTGCCAAAGCAGTGGATTTAAAACCATAATTAAGAACACGAGATGAGGCCACTTGCCAATCTGCTCCAGCATCTGGTTCTCACAGTGGCCAACCAGAGGCCTGTAGGAAGCCTACAAACTGGACACGAGTGCAAAAGCACTCAGCTTACCTGCCATTTCCAGCCACTAGTATTCACACGCATATTGCATCTGACAGTAGAACAGAAGCATCATCTGCCAAAGAATATTGAGGAGGTGCAACGCAACATCCTGATGTCACTCCATGTCCGGCTCTGCATTCAACCTCAACCATAGGGGAGCCCGCCCCCCTCAAAATAAAAGATTGAGGGGGGGTCCAAAGAGCCTCAGCCCCCTGGAGCCGGCACATATGCAGTGGAGATGGAAACTAGCAAGCATAGCCAGTAGCCTTGCCCTCCATAAATTTGTCTAATTCTCTTTTAAAGCCAGCAAGGTTGGTGGGAATCAATGCCTCTTGTGGAAGTATGTTCCACAATTTAACTTACGCTAGCAAAGACATCACCTTGCCGACAAAGGTCCATACAGTTAAAGCTATGGTTTTCCCAGTAGTGATGCATGGAAGTGAGAGCTAGACCACAAAGAAGGCTGACTGCCAAAGAATTGATGCTTTTGAATTATGGTGCTGGAGGAGACTCTTGATTGTCCCATGGACTGCAAGAAGATCAAACCTATCCATTCTGAAGGAAATCAGCCCTGAGTGCTCACTGGAAGGACAGATCCTGAAGCTGATGCTCCAATACTTTGGCCACCTCATGAGAAGAGAAGACTCCCTGGAAAAGACCCTGATGTTGGGAAAGATGGAGGGCACAAGGAGAAGGGGACGACAGAGGACGAGATGGTTGGATAGCGTTCTCGAAGCTACCAGCATGAGTTTGACCAAACTGCAGGAGGCAGTGGAAGACAGGAGTGCCTGGCATGCTCTGGTCCAGGGGGCCACGAAGAGTCGGGCACGACTAAACAACAAATTGCATGAATAATGGTTTTCTTCTGTCGGGAATCATCCAACATTGAGTTTCACCAGATGCAATGAGAGAGGAACTAAACTTTTCTCTACCCACTTTCTCCATGTTGTGCATAGCTCAATACATTTCCGTCATGGGACCTCCTACTTGCCTTTTCTCCAAACTAAACACTGTCCTAAATGGTGCAACCTTTCCTCATAGGGGAGTTGCTCCATGTTCTGGAAAATTTTGCTTGCTCTTGACTGAACCTTTTCCAACTCTGCAATATCCTTTTTTGAGATTTTATTATTTACATGCATACATGGAAGGCAATTCTTGTTTACCTTTATTCACTAAACTGTGCTGTTGTGTGAGGAATGCACATCCACAAGCAATTAGCTTCCAGATACTGGCAATGGCAGCCCTGTTTCTCTATTCACACAACTGAATGGAGAATGGCATGAACATTCTGCTCTTTACTTTAGATTTGTACCTCACCCATCCTGAGCACTCAAGAGCGGATTCCACTCTTCTCCTTTTTACATTTTATTGATAGCTAAGAAAACATACAGTGGATTCCAACAATTTTCTGACCCAAGAGAAAGTATTTCTTTTGCAGCAGCTTTAAAAACACACACACACACACACACACAGAGAGAGAGAGAGAGTCAAAATAAGTTTATCAGAAAAAGCAATTTTTTTTTTATTCTGTAATCAAATCTTTCTCTCTCCACACAAATGAAAATGTTAGCTTGATGCAGCCTGCAGATGTGGATGGGAGACATGCCATCAGATAAGTGAGTCCTCTATCTGAAGGGCTGTCCAGTTCATGTTTGACTTAAAATTTAAGAAAAAAATTCTAAGAAGGGAGAGTGGGGTGGGGTGGGGTGGAGTGGGGTGGGACAGCTTTAAGATGCCAACCTACAGCAGCTGGATAGCAAAGAGGAAGCTCACAGGTCACAGTTTTTGCCATTATGATGAAAGAGATTGTATTTCTGTTTAAAGTAATAATACTAATAAATAAATAAATGTTATTACACCAACCTTGAGAACCCATCCACAGAAAAGCAGTCTTTGCCAGGAATAATTACAGCATGTGAATGTTGATTTCCCCCTCTTTATTTCCCAAAAGAACTGAGAAAAGAATCTTGCAAAAAAAAAAAAATCAGAACATGCATTCAGCTTGTTGTGGGGTGAGGGTAAGGAATGGGTTGAAACAGAAAGCAAACATTAACCTGGCAACTCCTACACTTTATAGTAATATTTAGCCCCCCAACTGAAGTTTGTCCTCAGCAATGTTAGACTGCTAGCTCTATTAATAACTTAATGCACAATAAATAATACATTATTCAGAATAGCTTGTACTTTTACATTTGGTACAATACTGGCACCAGCTTACACATGATTGCAAGTGACACCTCAAAGCTTTTCAAAGGGGAAAAAATCCACTGCATTGAAAACTGGACCCACATCTGCCCAGTGTAATGCTCATCAGTGCTTCACAAGTATCACTGAGAGGCAGAAGACCTCCTGTCATAGCACAGGCCTCAAGCTTGGAGAAGGAAGAGAAATCAGCTGAGTTCAGCTGGGGAACTGAGCCAGTCTCCTGATTCTAGTATGTAGTTCACAGAGCTCTGAATGCTCTGAGACTGATGGTTCAGAGCCCTTGTGACTTAAAACCAGTGGCCTGGAGCCTGCAGAGGACCTTCACAGATGCTGCCTCTAAAGAAGCCTGGCTCACCAGACAGAGGTGGATTTAGGAAAGTGTGACTGGTTTAGTCACACTGGACGCAGACACTTGAAGGTGCTGCAACTGTAATGTAAAATTGAAGGTGAGAGGTGCTGAATTTTGGCGCCACACAGGGTGCCACTGAAATCTGAGAGCCCAAGGTCTGCCACTGCACCAGAGGAGTGGAGTGCCTCCTGCACTATCATGCCTGCCCAAAGGTGGAGGTTTCAGCAAAGGCAGAGAAAAACAACGAAGTGCTCATCATTTGCACCAGGAATGAGCCCTTTCGACCAAAGAGCTTGGGCATGGGGATGGGAAGAAGGGATTCACAAGACCTCAATTGATCTTGAAGCTCTGTTGGAGCAAGCTACTCAGAGCTACCCATGGGACTGCAACCACTGGCTAGTCTTGATCATGCAGATATCTGATATGGAGGGATGAGAACCAGCGAATGATATATTCTGGAAGAGAGAAGTAAACACTGGAAGGGATAAGTGACATCTAGTTCAGGTGTGGTGAAGTTGTGGCCCTCCACATGTTGGTGGACTCTTGTTCTCATTAGCCCCAGCCAGCATGGCCAATGGTCAGGGGTGGTGGGAGCTGTAGTTCAGGAATATCTAGAGAGACACAGGATCTAGTTCAAAAGCCTGCTCTTCTCCACAATGGCAACTCCAGGGACAAAGTGTTCTCAAGTAGGCCCCCTCCATCTGTCAGGGAAGCCTCCTGATGGGCTTCCCCTCCTGCCAAGCAGTAGTGATGGGTCTAGTTGATGTTGGAATTTCTCACAAAGAAATTATGAGAACACAAGGCCTAGGCAGAACTTGGTTTCATTTGGCATTGCACTGTTGTTCCTAAGCAAGAGTGAATACTCAGGATCATTTAACTCAAGTCCTGAGCCTGCAGTCATGAACTGTAAATTTACTGCACATCAGTGAATCACAAGGAATCCAGCAAATAGTAAGCAGAGTTTCCAGGGTAGAAATAAACCCATGCCTGCCATAAAGTAGCACACAAGTGGACAAAGTTTTCAATTCAATTCAATTCAAAGTGCATAAGCCCAAGATAACAAGTGGACCTGCAGTTAACTGTTGCAACATAGAGAGGATCTAGCCAGGACTTCACCAGAAATGTGCAATGTATCAATGCAGGGAGATACATGGCAGCCCCTTCCCTCCCAAAAACTGTGGAACATTCAGACCCTTCCTCCACACATGCTGCAGATATCATAACAACAGTTATCTTGCTCAATAACAATCTAGATCCTCTTGGCTTTTTCTGCAGTGTCAATGCCTCCAAACACAGGCTACAAAGGTTTCGGAAAGCTAAACAGCTCTGATCTAAGGTGACGTTTTAGCAAAAAGAGCTATGGTTCTAAAGCAGGGCTTGTTTTTCTTTCCTTTCATTTACAAATGCCTTCCACATGAAAGAAGAACAGTTCAGAGGATCAAAGCAGACTACCTATGCAAAAGGGGACAGCAATGGCACTGATCAGTCGCTTCCTCTCACCTTTGCTACTGTTTAGTCGGGTTGCTATGGGGGGGGTGAGGTGTGGGGTGTGGGGAGATGGTCACCCTTCCATTATCCAGAAAGAATCATGGAAATTCTTAGCATGGAACAATGTCACTCAAACCTGTTCTACAATTTTCCTTTCCAGACTCTGATCAATGATAAGTGGCAATGCATCTGCAATAATGCATAACAAAAATAATGTTGGGGGGATTGTTTTCAGATTAACTGAAAAATAAGAAATGTGCAACCTTTTGAAGAGCCACAAATATCCAGAGAAGCAAGCAGCAAATGCTCATTTCCACTAGCAGTACCCGTAAGGAGGCACATCTAATTAGGCCATCTAATGCAACCCTTTGCAATGTAGGAATTCTGCCTACAGCCTTCCCTGGGTGGGCTCGAACCACCAACCTTGCGGTTAACAGCCAGACGCTCTGAACTAAGGTCAGGCTCAATGCTCCATTCTCAGGGGCCTCAGAAAACATTAGCAGTGCCTCAGACCTAGAATGGGCGGATAATTCTGATAGGAATTTAGAAGTCACCTATCCTTTCTGCCACAACCAAGGCTTTGTTTCTCCTCCTTAAGGCATAGACCACATCATGCACAAATCCCTTTATGCATACATGGCACTGGCAAGATATCATCACATATGCGCGCGCACACACAGATGTTATTCCAGAGCTGTGTGCTGTGGTTGGATTCCTATAGTTCATTTCGCATTTTTCTTTGTTCCGCTGTCATCATACACTACTGTATTAAACATTCATGCTGCTGTTCCATCTGGAGAAAAACCAGGTCAAGGCCCAACTGTATTAAGGGTTACCAGCCAGGATCCTATGCATTATGCATCTTCATGCAAAGAAAACATGCCAGAGCCACCTCCCTTTAGTTTAGGTTAAAGTGTTTTCGCTCAGGCTCGCAGTGAACACACATACATTCAGACCATACACTCTGAATCAGCAAGTCAAGACTGCTGAACTTCCACCAATTCAGTTTGCATCCAGAGTGTAGATTGATCCAGAATGCTGGGTTTCCAGATAGATTTCTCCCACAAGGGAACAGCACAATGTCACCTCATGCCAAGAAAAAGGATTTGCAGCACTTATTTAGGCATCATGTTAAAATTATAAGTCCCCACCCCCCTGCCCAAGCCCCCAACGTTCCTATCTCTGCCAGGAGGGATGCTTTCAATTGCAACGGTCCAAAAGGGGCTTCTTCAATGTGTCCAGCTGAATGCATTGACAGTCCTACCCATAGTCAGGAACCTTGGGTTATCTGACTGGGCCTAATGGGAGTTGTAGTCAAAAACACCTGGAGGACTCAGGTTGGTGAATAATGCCTGAATAGGGCTAATGTGAATCCAGTAATCAAGTAATTTTCTTGACATCTTACATAAGGTCAGATAATACCACCTAGTGCAGTGCTCTAATGGGCAGTTGCTCTCTAAACTGGATAATGTGCCCTGATCTTTTTAACTGGACATGATTGGAATTGAATCTGGGACCACCTCCATGCAAGGTGTGCTCTAAAACCACTCTGTGGCACCACGGGGCACCTGGTGGGCCACTGTGAGAACAGGATGCTGATTACATGGGCCTTTGCCGTGTGTCAAACTTTACAGTCCTCTATATGAAAATGTTCTTTGCTTGGAGAGATTCCAGTCCGACTCCAGTTTTAAAAATAAAGACCCAGAAGAAGAAGGGAGGGAAGAGGCCTTGAATTTGCCAATCAACCTTTTGCACCCAGACATCAGATTGAGCAGCCACGTGGATCAAATTATCTTCAATATTGTGAGACGGCTTGTATTTTAATTTAAATTATAAAATATAAAGGTATGCAGCCAGACATACAACTATTATGCACATCTGTGTCTACATTTGTCCTTTTCCCCCTGGTGATGAAGAAATAGTCACCCTGATGGTAGCATCATTCCCATTCTGTAGGACAGAAGGAACTGGACATCAGGAGATGCTGGAACCAGGCCCTGTGATAGCATGTCACAGATTTGTGGCTTCAGCCAGCACCACAGTGGTGGACTGATGCTACACCAATGACAGTCATGGACCCAATTTGACCACATATAACAACACACAGGCAAATGATTTTAGCCCATGCATTACCACATTTTTCTTTTTTTTAAAAAAAAAGGCCTGGCTTTATCAAACAGCCTCCTCTGTCCTCTGCTTTCATTAAAATACTATTCAGTTGGCTGAAGTAAACAAAGGAAACTTAAGAGCTCCCTGGTCTCCCATTAAAACCCTTGGCCCACTCTAAAAAGCCATTTAATTATCAGTTCAGAAGCCATCCCTTTATTTACCTGACTGAAACGAACATATGCTCTTAATTAGCCGACTGGGTGAAACTCAAGGAATCAAAGGGGGTGGGGAAGCTGATAAGCAAACTGCAATACAGATACAATCTGCCAAGCAGGTTGGTCAAGAGAATTAGATTTACACCATCAGAAACTGCTAATGCTCCAACTGTTCTCATGTACTGGAGATGTTTTGCATTGCCTGATGCCAAGCCACTTCAGATACTGCTGCCCCCAGTTTGATCCCTACTTTGCCGTTTCTAAATATTGATAGCCCGGGTGGTGCAGTGTCCTTCTGTACAGAGGACAGCCCTCTCTTTGAAAGTCTGCCTAGTTTAACAGCAAATAAAGAAATAAATGAACACAGGAAGGGACAGTAGGATGGGCCTTACAATAATACAGTACATTAATGGGGGGGGGGGGCGTCACCAGGACAGAACACAAGGTCTTCTAAAGAGGTAATATATTTCTATTTAACTTTTTCTTATTAAATTTTATAGCAAGTTTAACAAACAAACAAAAGGAAGGATAAGAAAAAAAGAAAATAAAAAGCCAAGGAAAACATCAGATCACATTAATAATACAATGACCATTAGTATATCCACCTTGGTTTAAACATGTAAGTCAATATTTGCCATCCAGATGCTCTGATATATATACAAATGAAATTGATGTTTATCAGGGGGAAAAACAATTCAAAAGTAGCAAAGGTAGTAAGGTCCTTGGCTCATTGTATAATTGATGTTGGGTGTTCATCCTTCCAGTTTCCATATGTAAGGGTGCATACATACCATGCATTTAAAGCAAATTCAAAGCAGATCTCTTCCCCCCCCAAAAAAAATAATATATCCTGGGAACTGTAGTTTACCCCTTGAAGCCTGACATGTGGTGTAGCATTGCTGATCACAAACTCTGTCACATACACTATTTCAGCTGCTTAATTTTCAGTATGCACACTCTGGCTCATTCATGTACAACCTGTTCACCTTGCTCCTTAGATATCTCATATGACAATCCATTCCAGCTAGCTGCCTATTTTAGGAATCTGCATGTTGTTAAATACTGCAGAGCTCTTATTCTGGCCAGAATTAATGTTCTTCCATCCCAAGTACTTTGGGACAGGTAAGCTGCCATCCCTTTTCCCTTCAGGCTATGCACTTGTAATAATAGGAAGTAGAGTCTATAGAACAAGTCTTTCTCTCCTGTAATTTCTATGCTGGACTTCATATGATTGGCCCTTTGCTTACCAAACTTCCAAGAAGGTTGATTCAATTTTATATTCAATGGAAGGTAAAAATGCAAAGGTGTCTCTCACAGTGGCTGAATTAATTCTGGTAGCATTGAGGACAAGAGAACAGTTCAACACCTGAAGCTGGAAGGACAGGCTTCAGGGAATCACTCAGTATTATTGTTGTTTTATATCAGGCATAGGTAACCTCGGCCCTCCAGATGTTTTGGGACTACAGTTCCCATCATCCCTGACCACTGGTACTGTTAGCTATGGATCATGGGAGTTGTAGTCCCAAAACATTTGGAGGGCCGAGGTTACCTATGCCTGTTTTATATGATTGTTCATCTTTTGCACCTTACAATCTGGTTTTCCTTTAGGCTTATGTGCTATGTGCTTTTAATTTTTTTAGTCCATTGGTTGCAATAAATTGCTTGATTGATTGAATATGCCCACAGAGTTGCAAACTGAATGGTCCAGTGTGGATTGCTGCTGTTCTGGGAGCAGGTTCCAAATAACTGGGATTGTCATAAGATGATAGGAAACTGCAAAGTCTGTGGACCCCAGAATTGTCTTACTGTGGACATTGAAGGCTCATCTATTTCAGATGGATTTCTTGTAAAAGGAAAGGAGCTGCAGCCCACTGGATTGCAATTGGCTGTAAGGGTTTTAAGGCTTACTTGGTTTAAAATGGTATTGTGCTGGTTGGGTCCCGTCTTTTATTACTCTGGTGAGCTTTATGGTTTTTATGTTGTGGCATAGTATGATAATTTTGTAAGATGGTCCTGAGTGTGTTTTAATAGAAGGAATGAGGGGGGGGATTTGATTCAGTTCATATTTAAAGGCAAAACTATCTAATTAATACTTTACAAAACAATATATGGGCTGAAACACAGCCATACTTCCACACTTGCAGTTCCCTGAATTTTGCAATACAGTTCTCTAGTCAAGCAATATGTACACAAATTATTGTTGCTATTATTAGAATTAATTACCCACTCTTCGGCAAGGTACCAGGATGGGTTAAAGCACCTTGACATACAATATTTACTTCCAAAACAAAACAAAAAGTGCATTCTAGGGCAAAGTGAACGGGGAAATGCACATAATTGTGAAAATAACATGCAAAATTGCATTGTATTGGGGGGAAATGGCTTTGTAAAAATACACAAGTTGCATACAGAAGTGTATATATTAGACAAATGTGCATACAAAGATACATTAGGAGAAATTCACACTAAAAATCAGATTCGCAAACTGATATAGAAATGTGGAGAACTGAATTTAAGATTGGGAAAATTAGAAAAGATAAACTGGAATCTCTGTTTAATGCCATATGGAAGCTCACTTCTGGCTGCATATTTATTTATTTTAAACAAATAGCTGATTAAAGCTCTGGCTCACAGTGGTTTCCCAGGGTCACACGTAATGATGTTTCCCATGATGTGTTTACCTGATAGGTGACCTTTGAGGTCCCTTCCAACTTTATAATTCTATGGTCCTTTTGAATGGAGGCTGCAAGGACTGAACCTACTCTGCTGACTACTATAACAATGAATGTATTACCAAGAATGTTATTTTTGTTTCAATCCATTCCGGTGGGAGGAGAGTTTAAATTAAAAGAATTTAAGGATTTATCAAGAAAGTTAACAACATGGATACAATATCATTAACTGTATTTAAGAAAAATAAGAACTGAGGGTCTGGGGAACAAATATCACAAATGGAGAGAGATCTGTTGGAATGTAATATTAAAGTTCTGTCTAAAATGTATAAGATATTATTGGACTGGGAAACAAAGGATGAAGAAGTAAAATCAATAATGCATTGCGCAATAGATATTGGTTATAATATAGATATGGAAGCATGAGAATGATTGTGGACTACGGATATAAAATTTACAGCAAGCTATGGTTTAAGAGAAAACTCTATGAAAATGTTTTATAGATGGTATCTAACACTGAGTAAACTGGCAAAAAAATATAAATCAAAATTGAATAAGTGTTGGAAATGCAAAGAGAAAGAAGGTACTTTTTATCATATGTGGTAGTCTTGCAGTAAAGTTAAAGCTTACCGGGAAATGATGTAAAAAAATGTTCCTTCTGGGAATTATAGGGGTAGAACTACCTAAACAGTATAGAAATTTATTGATGCATGCGACTGCAGTGGCAAGAATGTTATTTGCCCAAAAATGGAAAGAAGGAGTCCCAATGAAAGAAGACTGGATATAAAAAATCATGGACTGTGCAGAAATGGCTAAAGTTACTGGAAAATAAGAAATCAAGACAACAAACTTTTTATAAAAGAATGGAAATGGTTTATTGATTATGTACAAATATATTGTAAACAGATAAGAACATTGGCAGGATTATTTAAATAACCTGAAGTTTCATAAGAGTAAATAGTTAAAGTAGATGAATAAAAGAATAAGTTAGGTTAACTTAGAATATGCAGGAAATGATAAATATAAATTTAAGGAACTGCAGAAAGAGAAGGAAGGAAGTCACGTTTTGTTAAAATGACTGTAAAACTATTGAAATGCAGATAACTGAAAATTACAAATAAAAAAACCCAAAGCACCTGCTCTGCCACTGAGCTACAGTCCTTTCCCAAGCCAGGTCTGACTGACAAGACACCATTCCCCTGTTGCCATGCCGTTCCATTGTGATTAACAGACCAATACCTCAGGAGCGCAAGCATGAGAGCTGCCACACTGGGAAGTCTTAATTGGCATTAACAAATATTTCAGGATGTGATGTTTTGCTAATTAAGAGAGGGAAGGAAAAGTAGGCACTCTGTTAAAGTTTGCTTTGCAGTAATAGTGCCCTTCAGATGTTGGCAGCGATGATGATAAAGCAGTAACGCATTTGCAAACGCCAGCTCCTCGAAAGTATGAGCCTCTTTATAGCTTTTTATGTGCCTACAGCAAAATAAAGTCTCATTAAGACTCTCAAAGCAACTGCTTGCTGTTCTAAGTGGTGGGGAGGTCCCCTACTCTCTCTACCCCTTCAGACACTCAGATGGTTTCATTTTAAGAGCTACCAAAGCAGCTAAAACATTTAAAATATAACAAGTTATCACTGGGCTCAAAAGTGTCTAGGATGGAAGTGATGTGGGGACCTTTTTGCATTCCATTAACCCAGACATGATTGTTAGCAATCTGGCTAATCTTAAAGCAGATATTTGGGTCTTCATCTGTTTTTGTTTGAAAACCACTGCTCTGGTTCAATCCAAAAGAATATGGGGTGGAGGGAAAGTATTAAGTTGACAGGAATGCTGTTATTTATTTTAACTGAGCAAAAAATTGCCCATGTGAGAAAAGTAAATAAAACAGTAATCCTTCCGAAGGGCTGGGGTGGAGAGAAACGAGGGGAATTGCAACTTAGAAGGTGGTCTTATTTGCACAGAGGAGTAAGGTGCACAGCAAGCTTACAAACGCTTACAAAAGGGATCCTGTCAATTCCGTCTTAGTGACAATTGATGAAAATGTTTGACAGGGACACTAGAATGAGTGAGGAAATTGCTGCCCAAAGAAACTGCCAGTTAATCTGCCAGCAATATATATATCTCCTTACCTGTGGTCAAGACAGATTTTTTTTTAAAAGTACCCAGAAAGATGAAACACCAACAGCAATAAAAATCGTAATGAGAAATGTTTGCCCTGAAAGCACAAGAGACACGGGTTAGGGAGAGGGATAAATACCTCCTTTAACCTTCCTTTATTATCCAAGAATGGTGGGGAAGGGAAACTATGGTAGCTTCCACACTACTGCTCTTTCATCAGTAATATGAGGACACAAACAAGATTTATTACTACCTACAACGGACAGCCATAGCGCTCTGCTTTGTGCCCAGAATGCAGAGACTCCCAAGCACATGGAGAAAAATAAACACTTGTGTGTTTTTTTTAATTTGTATGCATGCTGTTTCTTCCTCCAAATTAATGCAGTTTTCATTGATTAATCTTCAGCCTCTTAATAGTTGGGTCAACTATTTAACTCCAATGAGATGCTTCTTGCTTATGGTGAGGGAGCAGGATGCAAAAGTATTAGTTGGAAAACTTCAAGTACCATATTTTTCGCTCTATAAGATGCACCAGACCATAAGACGCACCTAGTTTTTGGAGGAGGAAAACAAGAAAAAAAAAATTCTGAATCCCAGAAGCCAGAACAGCAAGAGGGATCGCAGCACAGCGAAAGCAGTGATCCCTCTTCCTGTTCTGGCTTCTGGGATAGCTGTGCAGCCTGCATTCACTCCATGCATTCACATTTCCCCTTACTTTTTAGGAGGGAAAAAGGGAGTCTTATAGAGCAAAAAATACGGTAACTGAAAGCAGGGATCTTGGAGGCACTAATGTATTCAAACATGTACCATACAAATCTGGGAAATTATCTGCATTCTAAGTTTTGTGTGGATGATCATGGAACAAGCCAAAGACTCGGCATCCTGTTTTCACAGAGAACAACCAGATTCCTGCAGGAAGCCCGAAAACAGGACCCTTGAGTACAAGAGCACTTTCCTCTTGTGATTCCCCAGAGGCACACTGCCTCCAACAGCTTGTTTCATGAAGTTTCCAAACATTCATGCAATTTCCAAACCCATGTTCTAGCATTATAAGAGGAGAAAAATATATCGCTGTCCACTGGATCCATCTCATGCCCAACTGTATAAATCTCTTGCCAAGAATTTTTTTTTAATTGTCTGAAGCTGGCATAAGGGATGGAGGGACGAATTTTGTTTTTATTTGCATCTAAATGAAAAACAACCTAATCCACACTTCTTGAACTAATACATAAACTGAAACATAACTATCCTTCAAAATATGCCCTTCTCCAACTGAATAATGTGTGTGAAAATGCATATATTAAGGGAATACAGTGGTATCTCGGGTTACTTAATTCGTTCCAGAGGTCCGTTTTTAACCCGAAACTGTTCTTAACCTGAGGTACCACTTTAGCTAATGGGGCCTCCCGCTGCTGCTGTGCTGCCGGTGTGCAATTTCCATTCTCAAAGTTCACAACCCGATGTACTATTTCTGAGTTAGCAGAGTTTATACATTACCCGAAGTGTTTGTAACCTGAAGTGTTAGTAACCCGAGGTACCACTGTATGTGTGTTAAAAATACGTTAGTGAAAATAGCATACTAAAATGCATTATATTAGAGAAAACTAATCATACACACACACACACACACACACACACACACACACTGCAAAAAAAATCTTTATTAGGAAAAATTCACACTAAAATGCTGGTGAATTTTCATGAGGACTTTTATTTTTTTAAAGATATTTATTTAACTATTTTTAAACAAAAGACCTCTAAGCAGTTTACAAAACTGCTGTGAAATTCTACTTCTACAAGAATATGCATAGATTTCCAATGTTGGCCTCAGAATTGCGACTCACACTCAGCTGAATAGCTACAAATCTCCAAGCCATTTTGATCATTTCCAAAATGATAGTGTATTTACATGCCTGCTTATTCCATCTTGTTTTCTCCAAGACCTCCAGGATGAGCATGAAATAACTGGCATTTAAAACCTAATCATCTTTGTGAGCTATTGTAGAATCACTGGGTCGGGGCAGACACACACACACACACAAGCTGCTGAGTTTAAACTAGAATAATAATTTAATTCTCAAGTACAGGTGGTTTAAAGAGCTTTTTAATACATGACTCACTGACCTTCCACCATCAAAATGAAGAGGAGAGTGGCCTGAACTGCAGTATACTATTTATAAGATAAGATGATTAACTGGGTGCAAGAATATTTTCTAATCAAACTTGGCTCTAGGGTAACACCTTTCCATCAGCTTATAAGCAATAATGAATTGTTCTCTTGGGGTGGATTTTGTCACCTTGATTCGCACCAACGTGAACCTACAGACTAGAGCTGTTTCTAAACTATATGCACAACCTTCTCTGAATTATTTTGCTTTAAACTGTCTAACCGTGCAACACTAGACACGTCTATCCATAAGTAATCCCCTCCACAATACCCTAATTGGTTTCAACAGGACATTCTGAGGTGTAGGGGTGTGTGTGATTGTCTTAGTCAACCAAGGACCTGACCTTTTAAAAATAGGTACTGTACTTCAGAAATTATGAAGCTGTAACATTTTAATGAAAAGAGTTCCATCTACATTAGGCTATCCATTGGCTGATATAGGGTCCAGTCTCCTAAGGGAATGATCGATCGGTTTGAGGAAGATGTGACATCCTTAGTTCACACACCAACTCCCCACACACCCAATTAAGCATGTACTTCCTGAGGGGGGAAATGGTATTTTGAGACCAGGCTTCTTAATTTTTGTCCCTTGAGGGGAAACCCTTGCCTCCTTCGCCTTCATCCTTGAGCCATTTATATCACAGACTCTTTAGGGGCAACATCCCATTTCTCTATTTTTTTCAGAAAAAAATTGCCACATTAAATAGGTGTTGTGTGAAGAAAATGACCCGATACATTTTGCTGCGCTCAGGACCAGCAACAGACATTGAAGAGAGGCATAGATGTCAGAATTACTGGGGGCGGGGAGGTTTGACAAATTGTTTTCAGGGACAGAATATGCTTCTGTCTGCTTAGGAGCACAGAGAGCTGCTTTAAACAGAGTCAGATCATTGGCCCATCTATTCAGTGTTGTCTGCACTGACTAGCAGGGGCTTGTCAGGGTTTCAGGCAAGAGGTCCTTCCCAACTTAACCACTCCAGGGATTGAAGCACTGAGCTACAGCCTTTCCCAAACAGAAAAACATTTTGATTCTGCATGAGAAGAGAGTGGGCAAGAGAGCAGTTGGAGAGAAACCTGTTTTCAGTTAATCCAGTCCACCATCCTGTTCTTACAGTGGCCAACCAGATGCCAAAGGAAGCTCGGGAGGAGGCTCTGAGTGCAACAGCTCTCACCCCACTTGCCATTCCCAGCAACTGGTATTCAGACTGCAGAGACAGAACATAGCCATTGTAACTAGTAGCCATTGCAAGCCTCATTCTCCATGATTTGGTGGTCATCATTACATCTTATGGAAGCAAATTCCATAGATTAGCTCCCAAGAGTCATGCTTCCAAGAGAGAGTCTTGGTCACCCAATGGAACTGACCTCCAGGGAAGATATAAGCTGTGTGTCTTCACACAGCATGTAATTAGCTGGTGAACTATTGCTTCCAGGGCTGCATTGATGGCCACCAGTTTACATGGCTTTTAAGAAGGGATCTGGGTCCATTCATGGTGGCTAAGCCTACTGGTACCCATTAGCCTTGGTAGCACAGCGGAACCTCCATCTTAAAAGGGTTATATCTTCAAGTCTCAGATGCTGGGGAGAAACAGCCATAGAGGATTCCTGCCTTCATAGGGTTTATGATCTTCCCAGAGTCACCTGCCTCCAGGCAGTGGCAGACCTGTGGTACTATAGCACTCTGTACAAGGCCAAAATCTGTCAGCCCCTCCCCCCCCAGTCTTTGTGCTGCCTTCACAAAGCCAGGTAAGTATGGGATGGAGTGACAGCCAACTGAGTGCTGCCACCTATCGGAAGCAGTAGCTTCCATGTTGGGTCTACTGGGAGAGGTCTACTGGGAGAGCAGTTCACAGATCACTGCAGGGGGTGGTCTGTGTCCATCAGCAATGCTATGCCAAGGACCTGGCACCAACCCTGATTTTGCTGCCCACTGTTGAAAGCAAAAGCCCGTTGTAGGTGAGCCTGTAGCCCTGATCCAGTAGAACTGTTCTTAGGGACATAAATATACTCTCAGGACCATAAAGTTCTTACTGTTCTTGTACATGCCATTTTTGGCTTTGTATGACTTCCATTCAGTTTCTCTTTAGACAACCCTGGACTTCCAAAAGCAATTATCAAGCCGTTTAACTAATGAGAGCTGACTAATTAGTTTGCTACCTGCTGCTTCCATCAGATACCAGTTCCATGTCCGCTGATATATAAATGCTCAGCATCTGTCCATTCCCCAAGTAAAATATAACTTCCAGCAACGGTGCAGGGTGATTTATTTATTTATTTTTTTGAAGATGTCCTTCACAACTATTAATCTTATAAACGTCAATATTACAGGCAAACACACAGTTTTATTTAGATAGATCATTCTTCCCTCCCTCCATCCCCAGCTGCATCCCCTCCTCCTCCAGGGCTGCAAGTATCCCCCTAATAGGGTGATTTCCAAGCAAAAATTAAATAGAGGAGACAAGCGGGAGCTGAAAAGGGCACTGTTGATTAGTGGGGTCAAGCTATTGCAGCAAAGCAAAGAGCCCTGATTCAATACCAAAAAAAGCAAATCTATTTCCCCCAAACACAGATTGTTCCAATGCAAGTGGATGCCATTTGCTGCAGTCAACTCAAAGGGACGTAATTACCCACCAGTCATTTGAACTTAAATGTATTAAACTGTGCAGTGCCTGTGATATATATGCAGGAGCAGATCTAACCCACAGCCACTTATTCAAGTACCCACAGAACAAGAACCAAGGGTGTTGCTCTCTAGCAGATCCAGGGGACCTGCCACCCTAGCCATGGATTTCTTGCTCCTTCCCCCTTCCTCTTTCAAAAACTTTAACACACACACAACAAATCTTTTTGGCTTTTAGAGCAGACTTCCTCTGAAAGTCAACCTAAATTTGCATCTATACATATGCAGGGCTCTACATGGGGCTACCCTTGGACCTGGTCCGAAAATACTGTGGCTAAACAGCTGGTGGGGGCAGATGACCGCCAGCACATAACTCCAGTGCTTAAAAGCTTGCACGGGCTGTGCATATGTTAATGGGCAAAGTACAAGGTTCCTGTATTAATTTGCAAAACCCTTAACAATGTGGGTCCAAGATATTTTAAGGGCCTCCTGATCCCTTATATCACTGCCTGATCACTGAAATATCTGGGGGGGGGGGGGGAGTCTCTGTTAGTAGTCCCACATGACTCAGATAAATGGCTCATATGCCCCAGGAGCTGTGCTATCGGCATTTTGTACTGATTTCATGGAACCCCCTCCAAACTAAGATCAGATAGGCCCCTTCCATGTGGAACTTAAGGCACTTGTTGAAGACCCTTCTGTTTCAGCCGTCTCTTCAAGGACCTTTTCTGTTTATTACTACTTTTAAATTATCTTATCCACCATGTAGTGTTTTTTTTAAATTATTTTTTGTGCATACCACTTAGAAACACTAGTAATTATGCAGTACATGATAGTTTAAATAAATCAATTGCCTCCAAAAGGCCAGCAGCCACTGCACTCCCTGGACCAGTGAAAAAGAGTCTGTGAAAAAGATCCATCAGTTCAAGAATCTTCCAAATTCTTGAACCAAATCTCATGCCACTGACTGCTACCTGGCATCAAGATTTGCTGCTCCCCTCCTAGTCCATTGAGATTGTTGTAAAAAGAAGCAGCTAGCCAAGTTGCCACCCTCTGCATTCCCATACTTTTTTGTTTCTGGCTTCTCTGCCTTTCTTTCTATCCCGTCCTGGTCAGTTTCCTGCCTCCTCTTGCTATGCTCTTCCTTACTTGATAATTATTCCCTCCTTTCTTCAATTCCTTGCCTACTAATATTCTCAGTTCTTACTCAGTGTGTTGCTATTCTGCACCCTTCTTCAAACACCACTGTGCTTCCTCTGTAATCCAATCCAAACAACCATCTCAGCCAGTTTTCATTCTCTCCTGGAATGTGGACTATGTACACCAATCCAAGGCTTATTCCTAACCAAACTGGCAACTGTTTTTTCACTCATAGAAGATGGACATGATGCACTACTTGCATGTACACAATAATCAATACTGCACATATTTCCAGTCTACATGGATGCATTTATTCCTCCCCATACTGCTGGTGTTTACAGAAGCTTAAATGCAAAAGAAATCCCTCCCACAGAGATAATCAACCTGTGCACCACAGCTTTTTTGAGAGAATAGATTACTGTCCTTTAACAATGTACCAAAGCGGTGAGGAAGCACAGGTCTTGTTCAAAGCTCATGTCTTTTTATATCCCCACTAGATCCCTCATCCAAACTCCACGACCACAACAAAGCAATTGCTAATCGGTAGTGACCTTCTGCATTGACAGTCCCCACTTGTGGGGATTAAAATTGATTCCCCCCCCTCCTCCTCATCCTGTGCATATAAAAACCTGGTGACCTGCCTTCATGTCACTATTTGAGAGCATGCAGTGACACCCAGAGTGGAAGAGCTGAAATCAGCCGTTTCTTTCGAAACAGCAACATCAAACTGAGCATGAAGGAAGGAGCAGCTCCAAAACATAATGGCAGAAGCCTGTCCTCAGAAGATGCTTTTTAAGCTGCACCTGAAGACCTGCCTCCTGCCATAAAGAAAATGAAACAAAATGTGCAGGAAAGTTTATTCCAGTAATTAATCCTCCAGAAAACAATATGCAAGACTGGGATTTGTTTTGTTTAGTATACAGAACAGCCTTCAAAATGCAGATTAAGGGAAGGGAAGGTAATATTCTCTCAGTTGTACCACATACTGTAAGGATGTCCAAAGCTGGCAGCATCAATCTGGCCCATAAGGCAATTCCATTTCGTTGTTGTTGCTATTGCTCCATACCACGTCCCAATCTCTGAGTGGTGTGATATTCCAGGGGTTCTGGGTTTCTACTGCCACTCCCCAGTAGTCGATTTATAAAGCCCTATATATAGCTTGGGAGCTTAGGTACCTGATGGAATGTCATCTCTTATATAGCCCAGCCTATGCATCAAGACTATGGGGAAGCCCTCTTGTCTATGCCACAGTTGACCAAAATTTGGTATGTGGCAATGTGAGAGTGGGCTTTCTCAGAACCAGTGCCCCGATCATGGGATTTCTTCCCCTCACAGATATGGCCAGCACTGGGCTCTGTTGCGCTGATGACTCATTTATTTTACCCAGGCATTTGGAGGCCTCTGCTGAATTGCGGATCATCCTGTTGACTTTAGGCTGTTGCATTAATATGTGCTTTGTATTGATTTTAACGTGGCCCACTCTGGGATTGCCTTGACAAGGAGGAATGAAGATATATTCTAAATAAAATCTAGGGAAGAAAGTAAAGGCTTGACTTGGATGGCAATCCTAACCCCATTTACCTAGGAGTAAGTTGTTAGAAGACCCCTCACACACATACCTTGCACAGTTTTCAGAGGGGCTTAACAGCCAATCGTACTCTGGGGATAGTGGCTCTGTGAGAGGAAGAGGGATCTCCAAACAACTCTCAGCACTTGTGGCAAACCACAGTTTCCAGGATTCTTTGGGAGACATTTAAAGAGCCATGATACTGCTTTAAATGTATAGTGCAGGCAGTGGAGGACCTTGTGGTACAACACCCTGAGTGGTGCTAAAATTCCCCCCAGCACTCACTTTCCATTCTACATCATAGTTGTGACACCCCCTGCAGCACCCCCAAGTTGTGACCGAACCAATCATGCTCTCCTAAATCCACCTCTGGTGCAGGTGCGACCAAAGTTTCACCTCCAAGCTTTCTTCATTTCATTTTAGCGGGCTGCTTTGTTGCTGCTGCTGCTGTTGAATAACTCGGAGTCATAAATCCTTGCAGATCTACTGCAAATCACCCAGTGGATCCTGATCTACCTTCTGCCCATTCCTAGGGTAAATTATGAACCACCATAATTATGCATTACTTACAAAAGCTCCCAATACATGCTAGGTGCTGTATATATACACAAAAACAAACTGCCCCCTGTCTAACTCCCATCAGTCCAAGCCAGCACAGCCAATATTCAGGGTTGATGGAGTTGGGACATCTGTGTGGCTACAATTTCTCCATTCCTGCTGTAGAGTCACAATCTGTACAACATTGACACAAAAGCAGGGGATCTGGAGTGAGATATGGCTCAGAACTTGTGGAGTGTTGATGCTTGTGGAATGTTGATGCTCTGTGGCATCCTCTCCTTTGGGAAACAAACCACTGATTCATGCTCATGCATTCTGCAGTGCCGTAAGAGAAGGGCAGCTACTTTGTGCGCAATTTAGCACTCAGATATTTCAGAGCCGGCTATTTAAGGGCAATGAATTCACTCTTGCTCATCAGCATTTGACCATGAACTGAGGCAGAGCTTCAGTTTGCAAGGATAGAGGATTTTTCTTTCATTAGAACAGATAGCAATGGCCGGTAGAACATTGCTGGGCAAAAAGCATTTGTTGTGTTTTTAAGGAGGAACCAAGGATTCATTTCCTTCAGCATCATTGCTTACGATCTAGAAAACCACACTAAACGACCAAGAAGGATACTGTGATTTCTGCTGAGCTTTATAACGTCAATACCATTCCCCACAATGCTAATCACAATCATGACATCCAACATAAATCGGTCATGAGCTATTCAAGAAGGTTTCAGATCGTATTTGTGTCTAGAAAGGCATAAGTGGCCAGGATATTAGTGCAATTTCAAATGCTTATGGAGATGTTGTACCCTTTGCTGTCAGAAACATGTTCAAAGAAATGCAACCATAGTTTCCCAGGGTAACTTATTATACCCCCCCAAATATAGGAGTGCCTTTTAATTTTTTGCTACATTTTGATGGCACCCTTCCTCCAAGTTGCTCAAGGTAATATACATGCTTGTCCCCCTGACCTTGCCATTCTCAGAACCATCCTCTGTGGTGGATTAGGCTGAGAGTGTCAATGGATCAAGGTCACCTGGTGAGTTTGGTGGGAATTTGAAAAATGAGTTCCAGTACTTCACACACAACACTGTGAGAATACTGAATGCAACCATAAGCAACAACTGAAATGCACATAATGCTACATACGATGGGGAAGGGGGGAACTGTATCATGCGTAACACATTGTTCTATTACATGGACTGTCTCCTAGTTGAGATGTTATTACTGACCCAGCTTCATTAAGAATAGGGGTCGTGGAGACCATGTCACCTCTAACTTCAACAAAATTAAAGCTGGGATATGGAAGCTGTGGTCCTCCAGATTTTATTGAGACTCCAATTCCTGTCAGTCCCAGATAGCATGACCAACAGTCAGAAATGATGGGAACTGTAATCCAGTGATTTCTAACAGCAGAATGAAATCCCAAAATGAAATTGTTTCCATCTTTCTTTATTTCCTGAAATCACTGTGTTAAGGGAGCAAGACAGGAAGGTATAAATTATGTTTTTCCCTTCTTCTACCAGAAATTAGACTGTGGGTAATAACACTATTATGCAAGCAAACTCTGTAATGTTCTCTCTCTCTCTCTCTCTCACACACACACACACACACACACGAGAGAGAGAGAGAGAGAGAGAGAGAGAGAGAGAGAGAGAGAGAGAGAGAGAAATCTGACTAAAACCCAACAAACAATTGGATTCCCTATTGAAGCTTATAGGTGGAATTGTCAGAGACTGCAACCTTTTAAGCTGCTTATTTCCTCCCTTTTAACTAATTGGGAGGGATCTACATTTCAGTTAAAAATGCCCTTGACATTACATTTAACACCATCATTTTTTTTTTTCATTAACCAAGTTCCAATGCTCTTATAAATCTGTATATTCAGCAGAAAAAAAGAAACCTGATTCAGCAAAGAAGTCAAGGAAACCACCCAATTCTAGGTGTCCGCCCAAGCTCCTTGAAAGCTGTGAGACTAGCAACTCCACATTGCCCAGGACAAAGCTAAGGTGCTTGGGGTTTTAGCTGATCACAGCAGCCTATTTAATTGTTCACCAAAACTGGCAGAGCAGAGACCGCACTCCACCAGAAAGGATGGAAATTTGCCATGAGCACCAGTCCTGCTTATGGGTGCTACAGACTTGATGCCTGCAGCTCAGAAGGTCCAAAACCCATAAGAACTTCAGCTCAGAAGGTCCCAAACCCAATAATAATCTTGCTGAATAAAAATGAAGATCTGGCATCCTTCCTCTGAAAGTGGCTAACCAAATACCTAAATACAACTACTTTCTTTTGTTTGGCCTGAATTTAATGCCATAACTTTAAATGGCTATCCTCAAGTTTTGATACAGCAGATGTTGTTGTACTACAGTTTGTATAATGATTTACCATTAGCAATGCTAGTTGGAGCTGATGGGAATTGGAGTCCAACAGCTCCATGCTGGCTACTTAGGTACAGGGCAGGTATGGTCCTTTATCACATAAGTGGCATATAAATTTCTTTGTTCACTTTCTCAATGCCATGCCTAATTATATATGTCTCTCTACCCCCCATCCCACCCCATACCTTTTTTTCTGAACTCAAAAGGTCCACACATTTACTTTCCCTTGCTTGGAATGTGCTCCAAAGCCTAGCTTATTCTGGCCTCCATTTTCTGACCAGTGTCTCAGCAGAGCCAGCCCCACAGGGCCATCTGCTGAGACTCTGACTGGCAAAAGAGCAGTCATTCTTGCTCAAAGCACCCAAGAAGGTCAGAGTTGGTGTGAGAAAATTGTCCATTTGCCCAGGTTAAGGACCTATGCTGAGTGTGATTTTTCTAGGTCCCCAACCCACCCAATAAGCCTAGAAGTCAGCACAGCTAGGCAGAAGGGGTATGTATGTATATATGTATGTATGTATATATGGTCCTCAGTTACCTATACTAAAATGGGACCACAACTCAACGAAAGAGAGCATCTCAAGGTGTGGCTGGAAAAGTCCCCTGTTTGAAACTATGGACAGCTCCTGCTAAATCAGTGTATGCTGGATGGGCCAGTGTTGTTGTTGTTGTTGCTCTTCTTCTTCTAAGATTTTTAGAGTGCTTCACAGCATAAAAAGCCATCAAAATTGTGTACATTATGAAAACAGAATAAAACACAGAAATGCAAACTCTAAATTCCACCCATACAAACACTTTTTAGAAACTGAAACAATTTCATCACATTTATAATTGATCTTCCATAAAACACTGGGTTTTACCTTGGGGAAAGCCTTCCTAAACAAAAATGTCCTCAGTAGAGAAAGATCCACTTTCCGCCTCAGTTTACTGCAGTTTCATATGTCCTATAATTATTATGGGACATTTTTCCAATCTCAAATTCCATTCTCCACATTTCCACGGCAACGGGCAATTCAGTAGCATTTAGTGTGAATTTATCTTAATAAACACATTTTGCAGTTTTGACTAATATACACATTTATGCAAGCAATTCCCCTAATGCAGAATATGCATTTTTTTCCAAGCAATTTCCCAAAATATGTGCTATCTGGGGTTGTTGGGGTTTTTTTTTTCACTTTTTACCCAGATACATGCATTTTGTTCAGTATAAGACTTCAATGCAAAAATTCAAAGGATAGCTGTGTTTCAGTTCACATATTGGTTCGAGGAATGGGTAGCTCTCATTAAAATGAAAACAAAATCAAATTTCTAGTACATTCCTAATAATCATACAATTTCGCATAGGCACATCCAACAACCTGTTAACTCGCTAAGTGCCCAAGGGGGTAACACTCAGGGTTTTCCTTGTGAGGCAACCATGTGTTTGCATAACTGAAGATGCCTTACTGTTTTGCTTTTTGTATTTTATTCTGTGTAAGTTTATCAAGTTTTTTTTTAATAAGACACCATTAAGCAGCACATAAAATAAAATAAATCACATTGAGAAGAAACTTTAAATTGTGTGTGCCATGGTGTTTTTAGCAATTTAATTAACCCTGACTTAGGAGGGGAAAACTGGGTGGGTTTGTTTTTTTAAAAAAAAACAGCACACACACAGCTTTTCTGTACTTAATTACAGAGGGACCTGAGATTTCTTTAATGCAGACTTATTGCACTCCCCTCAATGCACACACACCCTTTGATCATAAGCATTAAATGCAGTACATAGTTTAATTTTTAAAACCTCTTTGGTAATGCAGACTGTAGGCCCATTTTTGTGTTTAATTTTTAAACATCACTTTAGCCCTTGACTTTACTGCTTTATTTTACTTTACTGTAGGGCCTTTCAAGAAGGCTCTTACAATTTTAAGTAGGCAGAATATTTCCCGGCATTCTCATCAACTTGCTACGAACAAGATGCCGAAGGGAAATTACTACTCAAGGGAGCGATTCTGCTTGCAACAATAGGATCTGCACAGAGAGTTGTGATGTGGGCGTACACCCGCCTTGCTTTGTTTTCACATAACGGGGGGGGGGGGGTATCTGCTTGAAGTGGACAGACTGAAAAGATAATATATGCTAGAGAAAAATATAGTGGAGAACTAGTTCCTTGAAAGTAAAGCAAAAAACCACAAACTAACTTGGAAGCTGTGTCAACCCAACATTTATTGCCTGAATAACAAGATGGTTCCCTGCATTTAATGTACAGCCTTGGCCGTCCTGTAACCATTAGGTCTAGCTGGATTACTTAGTCGCTGTACTTTATGCTCTGGTAACATCCAGAATGGACTACAGCAATGCACTCTATGTGGGGCTGTCTTTGAAGCTGATTTAGAAACTTCAGCCAGTATGAAACATAGCATCTAGGTTGCTGGCTGGGGTTCCATAGCTTGCTGAATCAGGTCACTGACCCATCTAGTGGAGCATCCTGTTTTCACAGTGGTCAACCAGATGCCTGTGGGAAACCTACAAGCACAGGAGCACTCTCCCCTGGTTCCATGGTTTTCAGAAGCTGGTATTCAGAAGAATTTACTCCTTTCAACCATGAACACAGAGCATGGTTATCATGGTTGGTAGCCATTGATAGTACTTTCCTCCATCAATGTATCCAATCCTTTTTCAAAGCTGCCCAATTTAGTGACAATCACAAATGCATGGAGGATACAGCCATCAATGGCGACTAGCCACAATAACTATGTTCTACTTCCACTGTTGGGGGATGCGGGTGGTGCTGTGGTCTAAACCACTGAGCCTAGGGCTTGCCGATTGGAAGGTCGGTGGTTTGAATCCCTGCGACAGGGTGAGCTCCCGTTGCTCAGTCCCTGCTCCTGCCAACCTAGAAGTTCTAAAGCACGTCAAAGTGCAAGTAGATATATAGGTACCGCTCTGGCAGAAGGGTAGACGGCATTTCCGTGTGCTGCTCTGGTTCACCAGAAGCGGCTTAGTCATGCTGGCCACATGACCTGGAAAAACTGTCTGTGGACAAACATCAGCTCCCTTGGCCAGTAAAGCGAGATGAGCACCACAACCTCAGAGTCATCCGTGATTGGACTTAACTGTTACCTTTACCTTTTTTTTACCTCCACTGTTAGAGGCAGTGTGACTCTGAATGCCAGTTGCTAGGGACTGCAGATGGGGAGAGTGTTGTGATACTCAGGTTCTGCTTGAGGACTTTGCAAAGGCATTTGGTTGGCCACTGCGAGATCAGGATCCAGCAGGAGTCATCTTATATTCTTTTGGAGCTGGTCTTAGAGCTAATGGAACAGGCCCTGATTCCCATCTGCCCCACTATGACAACCTGCTGACTTGCAGGGAAGATCGTTACAGAGAAGATGGTAGCAGACTAGTAAGTTGCCTTTCATTCAAGAAATGTTTTCATCAATTTCTAATCTTCAGTTTGTGGAATGTATTGTTAATCTTCTGACACCTCACAGGGTTTCAATGAGAACATTCTTAAGAGTCTACAGAATATGGTTGCCTGGGTCCCTTCCCACCAAACAAAACTTCTGCAGCAGAGAAAGCTCTTTGACCCAGTCTGTCAGATGCACCAAATTATTACTTACCCAGCAACAAGTGCTGTCAGAAGTTCAGAAATCAGAAATTGTCTTGCTTGATAGAATCTGAAGGTTAACCGGGGTAATGTGTGAAAAAGCAGGGATTGGGAACTTTTCCAATTATTGCCCCATCAACTGAGGCCAGAAAGTTCTTCCTGGGCCAAGAAATCATGTTGTATTTTTTTTTTAATGTTTTCCTTCATTGTTCCCAAACCAGCATGACTTGAATGAAGGGGCTGGAGAGGAAGTCAAAAGTTCACATCCAGACTTCCTCCGTATGGCACTGACTCACTATGTGAATCTTACTTCTCTGTGTGATGAGAAGGGCTCACTGTCAGGATGAAACAAGCTGGGGAAGAAGAAGCAGCCTGGGGAAATGGGTTAAGAGCAGCAAAGTACGGATCACAGAACAAGATTGCGCCCTATGCACGCTTCCCTGCTGCCCTACATAGTAAACACAATTCAGGGCTTCAAGAAGACCCAACATTCCCTGCTTACAACTATCATCTTTCCCACAAGCAAATATATTCACTGAAGTGTGCATCTATCTACAGAGCTGCTTTACGCTACATATGCTGTACGATGCCCACTGTGGGATCCATGGAATGAAGAGCACACACCAAATAATGCAGGTGGTGTTAGATGCATGGCTAACATTCCTTCATTTATTTAAAACCTTAATTCCCACTTTTCTGCTGTTAATATCCAGGGAGGTTTACATAACATTCCTATCACAGAAAATATACTAAAACCAGCAATAATTGAAATCCACAGAGACTTGTGTGGGAAGGGAGAAGGGAGGAAGGATTGTTGTTGTTGTTTTACAAAATATTATAAATAACACAGGAAAGTTTGGAGATATTCTTCCTGATTCTGACTGTTGTGCAAGGGAAGTTGGAATAGGAAATAAGCTCTGGCAGGGATAAGGAACCTATTGCAGCCCACGGGCCACATAGCTCAGTCAGCAGAGCATGAGACTCTTAATATCAGGGTTGTGGGTTCTAGCCCCACGTTGGGCGAAACATTCCTGCCTGCATCGCAGGGGGTTGGACTAGATGATCCTCATGGTCCCTTCCAACTCTACAATTCTATAATTCTATGATTCCCACAAGGGTAACCATCCAGAGGCCACATGCCTGTAACAGCACTCTCACAGAGGAACAGGATGACTGTTATTCATTCCTCTATATGACAAAGGTAAAACACTGCACTTCAGAGGTTGGAAGGCCATCTGTCATAGATGTTTAGCTGAGATTCCTGCATTGCAGAGGGTTGGACAAGAAGATCCTTGGGGTCCCTTCCATCTCTACAATTCTACGATTCAAGGACAGTGATGAAGTAGGGGACAACGCTTAGGAACACAGGAAGCTCCCTTACAACAAGCCCGTTTATTGGTCAGCACTGTCAACACTGACGGCCAGAGGTTATCCAGAGTTTCACACAGCGGACTGTACCTGGAGGTGCTGGGGACTGAACCTAAGTTGTCCTGCATAAAAAGCAGATACTCTGTCACTGAGCCACAGCCTTGCCGCAATCTTAACTTGTTTGCTGATCCCAAGACTGAGCCATCACATCGCTTCTCCCCTCTGCCCCCAGCCTCAGGTTATCATTTCAGTTGGATAACCCTATGGCTGTGGCACAGTGGGTCAGTGCGTCTGGCTATTAACCAGAAGGTTAGTGGTTCAAGACCACCCAAGGATGGCTGTGGGCAGGATTCCTGCATTGCAGGGGGCTGGACTAGATGGCTCCCGGGGTCCCTTCCAGCTCTACAATTCTGTGAAAGGGCTTCAGCTAGTCTTATTTTAAACAAACAAACAAGCAAGCAAACAAACCTTCTGATTGTTGGGTATATTTTGAAAAAATTGCTTTGGATGGAGAAATGCAAAATAAATAAAATAAATTTATTCAAGCTCTATGTTAAACAAATACCAGTGGAGCTTATAACAAAATTACAGACAAGCAATTTGAGTTCTCTCAAGGGCCTTCCATACTTCAAGGAAAACATCTTCCAATTATCATAAAAAGCTATCTCCAATTTTCACAGTTCATCTATAATACGCTGATTGAAAATGTAAAACAGAAGACTCAGGTATCCCCATATAATCTACTGTAACCGTATCCTCATGAGTAACAACAGCCAACTGAAACAGCCAGACTGATACCTTGCTATTTAAATTCAGATTGCTGGGTGTTTATTTTAGAATCCCCAGTGGAGAAAAGAAACTAAATATTTGAGAGGAACAAGTATTTTCTCCTTTGTATTAATTTTCTCTCATTTGAAAGAAAATGAGAAATAAAAGAGTTGCAACAAATTAAACAGCAAATACAGATGCACTAAAACGCTTTTCAAGAATAATCAACAGCCCATCCATTGCACATTCAGGGAGTGAATATAGCATTTTGATTTAGATATGGGGGGGGGACCTCCAATACCCGAATCTTACTTCCAACCCTACAGTCACCAAAAAAGCCATGTTTATTTGCTGTGTATTCATGCAAACACCAGAGATTCAGTCAGCTGCCATGGCGAAGCACACATTTTATGTAGAAGTGTGAAAAAACCTGCTTAAGCATTGGAGGGGATATATTTTTTTTTATGTTTCAAACCAGCTCAGTCATCATTGAAGGACCAGATCCCCAACTCCATAGCAACCCTGTGATTACCATTTCCCAAATGTCAATGGCAGAAGCCCCCCTTTTTTTGCTGAATTAAAACTGGAGGGGCATTTCCACTGCTGCACCCCTAAAGGTTTAATTTTATAAAGTGTAGGAGAATGAGTTTCCTTTCCCCATGAGAGTCCATCCCTTGAGTGCCCGTGTGATCATGCCACCTGATGAGAAGGAGACCATGTCCAAAACCATGATGGGCAACTTCCCCCAAGGGTGGATAATTCTGTGTGCCTCTGCATCAGTAGTAATGGAATGATCTGATCCTACCTGAGACAGAGATAAGGGCTGAATCATCCAGCCTTAGAAGAGCCTGGTGGGAAGGAAGCATGGCTTGTAAAGAGGCACAATGGACAGCCTTTGTCAAAGGTGAGTAATTCTGAGTTAATGGGAGCCTTTAGCTCACAACTGGGCAACATGCAGCCCTGACCTATTTTTAGGTGGCCTTCTGAAGCTGTGTTATTCTTTCATCCAATCAAAAGTTTCTTCTTTCCTGTTCAGTCCTTCCCTCTTGCCAGATCTTGTTGGCACAGGACACTAAAGCCTGTTGATGTTTTGTGCTCTGCATTCTTACAGGCCCAGGCATTGTGCTCCCCATACCCCAACCCATATAATTAAGAGACCAATAAGACCATTTTGGATCAAAACAGGCCACAACTTTATTGAATACAGATGAAAGAGTTTTGGCTTGGGCATGGGGCAATAAAAAATAATTTTGCCCCCCCCCTGGAAGTGATGCATGCTCAATCCATTTAGGGGGGTTACTAAGACTTACATCAAATAGGGTGGCCCCCGCAGGGACCACTGACTGGGGTGAGTGCCTTAGGCCCTGTCCCCACCTGGGCACGTGGACACGACCACTTTCCCCAGATCCCTTTAACAGGATACCACAGTGTTTAGAGGGGCAGTTGGAGACTAAAACCTCCCCTCCATCTAAGACAAAGGATTGCGCCAATGCCCAACCAGTTGTAGCAATTGCTATGAGGTAGGAAAAACCATTGGGTCACTGTCAATTAGCCCAGTGAGCAAATTCCTACCTGCCCCCTTAAAGAATGGTAGCCACAGCAAAGTCATTGACTATCAGCTTAAACTGAGGGTGGATGGGTGGGGAAACCCGACAAAGGAACAAACAGGTAGTGCCCCAGGTGCTGGCTGCTTAAATGGCCAAGAGGCGGAGCCAATGGAAGCCTTCAAGCTCCATGGCTCCACCCCCTGGCACGGCTCAAGCCCCAGTCTGCATTCCCATTTGCCAAAGCAGTGTGCAGGCTAGGATCTGGCTCTGATAGGAAGGGTACTGAAGCCATGGCTCCCTCATTGAGGCCCCAGTGGAGCCGCTTCCACACCAAAATGGGTGACCAGACTTATATGGCAGACCCAGACAGTGGGGTTTACAGCTGCTCTGATGGGGACTGGGATTTCTAATCTGAGACACATTGCCCCTGAAAGAATGGGGCACTCAACAGGGAAAAGATGGCCCATTCTTACTTTAGCTCATCACTTGGATGGTACATTAATGTGTACCTGTTCCCATAAGATGATATGGGAACATAAGAATAGCCCTACCAGATTAGCTCAAAGGGCTATCTAGTCCAGCATCCTTTTCTCATGGTGACCAACCAGATGGGGTACCTACAAGCAGGACCTGAGAACAACAGTTCTCTCTTCTCTTGTGATTCCCAGCAATGGGTAATGAGAATCATCCTGCCTCCAAGGACATAGCCATTATGGCTAGGAAGCTACTGTTTGACTTACCCTCCACGAAATATCTTTTAAAGCCATCATAGCTGGCAGCCATCACTATATCTTGTGGAAGTGAATTCCAGAGTTTGCACACTAATGAAGTGTTTTTTAAAAAGCAAAAAATGAAAGGTGGGCATTCATTATTTGCTAGTGGCCTCTGCAGTGCTACATAGCACTGGCCAGGACACAAAGTGGTATCATGTAAAAAAAAATTAACTGGAATCACGTCACTGTAAACTAAATATTGATGCAAAAGAGGCTTTGTGCCTCAGCAGCTTTGACAGATGTTTCTGAGTACACACCTGCCTTTAATATGTAAATCTATCTAAAAGCAAAAACATCCCTCTTGCAAGAAAGGTAAAGGAGGGAAAATATTATTCCACAGAGCAGAGGAATGGTCTCATCGGCATCTTTCCAAAAGTAGCGAGAATCTTCTGAAACAAGCAACATGAGTGAATGGGGAAAGAGGAGAGATTATTTAAATCAGGAGCAAGAAAGCTGTAACCCTCCAGATGTTGGTGGACTACAACTCCCATCATCCTGACTCAGCCATGCTAGCTGGGGTTGAGAGTAGTCAAGAGTCTGCTAACATCTGGAGGTCACAGGTTCCCCAGCCCTGACTGAAAGTGAGAGTTGTAACCTCAGGAGTTTGAGCCCCTTGTAATGTATTTTTCAGTTTGTGGCACCACATTGACCTCCCACTTAAGGTAAAGGTAAAGGTACCCCTGCCCGTATGGGCCAGTCTTGACAGACTCTGGGGTTGTGCGCCCATCTCACTTAAGAGGCCAGGGGCCAGCGCTGTCCGGAGACACTTCCGGGTCACGTGGCCAGCGTGACAAAGCTGCATCTGGCGAGCCAGAGCCGCACACGGAAACGCCGTTTACCTTCCCGCTGGTAAGCGGTCCCTATTTATCTACTTGCACCCCGAGGTGCTTTCGAACTGCTAGGTTGGCAGGTGCTGGGACTGAGCAGCGGGAGCGCACCCCGCCGCAGGGATTCGAACCGCCAACCTTTCGATCGGCAAGTCCTAGGCGCTGAGGCTTTAACCCACAACGCCACCTGCGTCCCACTTGACCTCCCACTTACCCACTCCCTAAAACACAGATATACTATACAAGCCCTGCTGGATTAAACAAACAACCCATCAAACCACAAACGCAAGGGTGAATAACCTGCAGCTCTCCAGATGTTATTGGATTCAAGATTTCATCAGCCCCAACCAGCATGGTCCATGGTCAGAAGTGATGGGAGCTTGTAGTCCAAAAACATTAAGAAGTCCTTGGGTTTCCCAGCCCTGATCTACTCCATTTAAACAGATGCCTCTCAACTAAAGGCAACATTCCCTCCCAAGCCCACCTGCAGATTGCAGGACTCACTTTCGGGCCCAAGCACGGCAATGATTAGCTGGGACTGAAGGCATCCTATCTGAAGACAGTGCAGTGTAGGTAGGAGAGTCAGATGAGCAGTGAACTGTCAATGGATTCTGGATTCAACTAACTAGTCCCACGTGCAAGGACTTCCACTAGTGCAACAGGACTTTTTCCACCCTCTCTTTCCCTCCACTACACCCCAAAATTGGCTCATGTGGGTATCAGAAGAATCCCCCAGAACAGCATGCAGGGGGAGGAGAGGGCAAATTGTTCCATCAAGCAGGCAGAAACTGGATTGATCTGCTTATCACTATGTTGAATTCCTCCTGTTATATGTGTGTGCATGTGCTTGCATGCATGCATGCAGTGGAGGCAAAGAGAAAAAGACAATATCATGAATCAGTCTGGGAATTCTAACTGAGAATTCAGTATAGAAATGCTATAGAAACTATGGGGCAGGAAAGAAAAGCAGAGCTGGGCTCAGCCTCTGCTAAACAATTAGCAGGAACTAAGAACATGAAATCTGGGAATCAATATTAATCTGAGGCCTTCTAGTTAGTTTCAATTCTTGGAGACCTAACAGAAGTGCCAATGGTACAACTCTGGTTACCAATTATAGCCCAATCCTAAGAGGGCTCTTAAGATGTCTCAAGTGACTTAGGAATGACTTCATCCCTGCAGAACAATAAAGGGACAGGCTTCATTTCTCTGATGCACGAAGTTGTTGTTTTATTAAAGCAACAACAACTGGACTTCAAAAACTTCATCGGAAGGCTCATCTCCACTTCATAGAGTAAGTGTGGGTTCTGAACCAGAGGTGTTGATTCCTACTGAGTAATGAGGATATTCACTGATAGCATCATCTTTTGCAAAAGTGAAAACATCAGTTAACTCTGCTCCAACGGTATCACCAGCATCAACCCTTAAGAACATTAGAGCCCTCTTAGATCATACAAATGTTTCATCTAGTCAGCATCCTCTTCTCACAGTGGCCAAATAGATGCCCATGGGAAGCTCCAAAGCAGGACCTGAGCACAAAAGGACCCCAAAGTCCTTAAATCTGACAGATGTTTGATTGTACAACTGGCCGTTCTCATCAGCATCTAATGTACCGCACTGTACCTCCTGGATCCCACATCCTGTGTGAAGAACAGGTGTTACTAGTCATTTAACAATAATAATACCTCTCAGCAGCAAAAGAATCCACATTTCTGTGGTCATCAGCACAAGTGGAGATAGTAATATTGAAAGAGAAGACCTTATAATCTCGATTTTAGCTGTAAAATTATTTGATGGTTTTTTGGGGGGTCAAATAGAAAAGTTACTTAGGATTCACTGAGAATCTAGTTCAGTGATATTTCAGGAGCCAGATCCATTCAATAAGACCACATTAGATCTACAAAGCATTATAGAACTGCTAAGATGCTTCCCATACCCCTAAAACTAATTTCACACCCAATGAATCTTGCACTTGATCATGCCCAAACAGAGGGCGCCCACAAAAAAATTCATCAAGTGTGAACTTAGTAAGCACAGCAGAGCAATACTTCAACAAACACCACCTTTTGTCCCGCATTTGTGAAGAATGAATTCAACCACACCATGTACCACTACCATACCCCAAGATGCTCCTGAAATCATCCCCAGGCAAATTTCTGTGTGAATTTTGGCATTCTGCACTACTTGCTCTTGCTGAATCAATGCCATGGAAAATCTCCATTATTCCATTAACACACCCACACACCCCCACACCATGTATTTTGTGTGCATCATTGCATGCACAGTTTAGAACACATATCAGTTTCTTAGGGAGCAATCCTATGCACAAGGAGCCAATGTTAGTTAAGCATTTTTAGAGTCCGTTCTTCATCAGTCTCCACTATATGCACCTTACCCTAGCTTTGACATCTGAGGTGTATATTTTTAGGATCCACCCAATTGTTTGTGACTGTAAGTCATTTTGAACTGTTTTTAAGGTTGAGTTTTAAATTGTTGTAACCCACCCTGGGATATTAGGATGAAGAGCAGGTTTTTAAAAATTAATAATGAAATAATAATGAATAATATTGATTATTAGAAACTGCATTCGAAAATTATCAGTAATCCCTCCAGTCACTTGCATTCTTCCCAGTCTTCCTGGGTGCCTGCACTTCCTGAAAAGCCCATGTTATCCTCAACTGGACTTAAGTGAAGGAAACGGGGGACTGCCTACCATGCCCCTGACTGATAAAAGGAAGGATTTCCCTTAAAAGCAAAATCTGCAAGCATACCCATTGCAGATATTCAGCAACCAACCTCTCTGGCTTTCTGCACCTCAGTTAAAGCCCAGGTGAACATATCATGAGGTAACTCCTCCCCTGGGGCTTTTTCAGATCAGAAAGCACAGGCAGCCAGGGAGGCTGCAGACCATCAGACAAATGTTTAATGTAAACACAAATCACCACCATCGCCCTTGGCCACCTCACACCTAATGTCAATCTTGCACATGACAGAAATATAAGGGTATTCTAAAACAAATTCTTAAGTGCCCTGTGAATGAGAAAGAAAGATAGAAGCTTATTTAATGGGGGGGGGGGAAAGAGCCCTCAAAAGAATTTTGAGGACAGATTTTAGCATAACATTAGGTGATATGGAACCAATCCACAGTTTCTTTGATTTCTTCTACAGTCAGATTGTATTCCACTCCCATAATAAATGGCCAGTCTGATTCATACATACAACTAAATTAATGTATCGCATAGGCAAAGCTAAACCACAAAGCTAGCAGAGTCCCTGGGACTTATTTCTCTTTGCCCCATGCCCACGAGCATTAATTCAATAGCTCTTTTAAAAAAATGGAACGTAACTTGCATAATCAGATAAATTATTAGAGGACCTATAAATCATTACCACCTAATATGACTGCAGGCAGAGTCAATGCAATTTGCAGATAAATATGAGAAATGACTGCTACTTTTTACTGAATTAAAACTGGCAAAAATTCTCAAATGACAAATGATTAAGGGAACGTTCCATTTATTTGTGAAGTAAAAGGGGAGGGAAAGCAGGCAAAAGGCAGGAATAAATCTCCCTTTTTCAAAAGTTTGTTTGCGATTTGTCGCCAAAGCTAAATATTAATCACAAAATGAAAACCACCACCCCCCCCCCCCAATATTAATTACAGGTCAGGTAGAATCAGAAACTTGAAAATGCACTATAAGTCTTAAGAGATTGTTAATAACCTTTCCTGAAATGAAATGCTAGCTAGCAATAAAAAAAAAAAAAGGTAGAAAATGATGCCACTGGAAACTAAAAATAAAAAATATTGCCTCTGAGACATGGAAGTGCATGCAAACTCTACATCAGCACCCTGAAAAACAGCGCTATTACACTCTTTATTATATCCGTGTCATCTCAGGGCTAGCTAGGAGAAACTCGGCATCTAAGACTTCATTGTTCAACCTGTTCCTATCAACAAACACAATGGCACTCAAAGTAACTTGTAACAAACAGTAGTTTTTATGGCCGTCAGATACAGCCGTGGGGCATGGGCTTAACTTCACAGTGGGCCCCAGTGCATCCTTCCTCTCCCTTCTTAAGACTAAGAGTATGTAGCATAACAAGCAGTGGCCAACCCTAGGGCTGTGTGTGCATTCAATTCAGCTAAAGCTCAAACGAATTCAGGCTGAGTTTGGGGGAATCCAGGTATCATTCGAATAAGGCTGAGATAGCTGAGGTCACCACAGTTGGGGTCTGCAACCCAGTGCAATCTAGGGTTGTCAGGGGGTGAGGCATTGGAAGGAGAGGCAGACATGTGGGCAAGAAGGAGAAACATTCAGTGGGTAATCAGAGAATTTTATCCTGTGAAGTGCTGGTTGCTACAGCTTCCAGATCAGCTTCTGTAGATGCAAAGAGCAACATCCTGCAGGTCCGGAAGGGGGAAAGGAAATGTAGTCTCTCCTCCTTCCCCTGCTGCCCTCCCAATCATATGCTAAAAATATGATTTTAAAAACCTTTTGCCCACCCCATATACTTTGGGGGTGGTTCCAGGTTGGGGCAGGGAGTCCCTAGTCTGACCCATGGCTGAGAATCTGATCTGGGGGGGGGGCGGTTGGAATTGGGACCACAAGGCAGAGTGAGGGTGCCATGCACAGCCTTAGGCAATACAGTGTGGTACCTCTTCAATCGGGGAGATGTTCCCTGAGTTGGGCCTGCTGGAAGTGCAACAGCAGGGATTATTCATTCTGTAGCTCAAGGGCTAATTCTGTTATTGGCAACTCAGCTAACAAAGAGGTGGTATAGAGGTACTGCTTAGCAACCAGGTAGAGTGGCATGATGTCTACGACATCAGAGCATGTGCTCTGTCGGTTGTGTAGGTCTCAGGGAGTTTTCCTTTTTGTGTTTGGTTGAGTGTCTCCTTGCTATTTACAAGGCCAGCTGTAGAACCATAGAATTGTAGAGTTGGAAGGGACCATGAGGGTCATCTAGTCAAACCCCCTGCAATGCAGGAATCTTATGCCCAATGTGGGGCTCAAACCCATGACCCTGAGATTAAGAGATTAACCCTTTCCTCCTCAAATTACACAGCATTTTTTGCTCAGTTTCTGCAGTAAAGAGTTATCAGGATTTCTTTTCTCTCTGAACTTGGTCTGCATTATTTAAGAGACTTAGCTAACAGCATGTTTTATACTATGCTGTGGATTTAAAATGTTTGATAAGCAGTTCTGGATATTTTGTAGAAACACTTTGTAAAAAGAAAAGATAAACTAATATACTAGATAAATTGTCACCACCTCTTTCCTGGAAAAAGGTGACTGTCACTTAAGCCCCCCCCCCCACCAGTGCATGTGTGAAATTAAAAAGCAGAAACAGCTCGCCAGATGGGGCAGCATAATCACAATAACTTCCCAACAGGTAGGTTGCTGTTGCTTACTGTGAAGGAGAAGGGAGGGGAGGCAAGGATGACAGGTAAGGTAAAGGTAAAGGGACCTCTGAACATTAGGTCCAGTCGTGGCTGACTCTGGGGTTGCGGCGCTCATCTCGCTTTATTGGCTGAGGGAGCCGGCGTACAGTTTCCAAGGCATGTGGCCAGCATGACTAAGCCACCTCTGGCGAACCAGAGCAGCGCACGGAAACGCCGTTTACCTTCTCGCCGGAGCAGTACCTATTTATCTACTTGCACTTTGACATGCTTTCGAATTGCTAGGTTGGCAGGAGCAGGGACTGAGCAACGGGAGCTCATCCTGTTGTGGGGATTCAAACCGCTGACCTTCTGATTGGCAAGTCCTAGGCTCTGTGGTTTAACCCACAGCGCAGGTAGCATGGTGCAAATACACTAGCAGGAGCAAGGGATTGGCTCCATGCCTCCACCAGTGTGTTTGCACCATGCTAACCTCTCCACCATCGCACCTCTACCCACCTTATCTGCCAGGAATGAGTGTAGTGGCACTGCCCCACCAGGCATGCTACTTCCCGTGAGAATGTAGAAGCTGCACCAAACCAAAAGCAATAAGATGGCTCTTTAGTGCTAAACAGGAAGGCAAAATCTAAACCACGCTCCTGCCTTGTAAACAAAAAACCTGCAGACTCTGTAGCACAGCCATCCACAACCATGCATGGAGAATGAGATGACACAAAATCTTATAGCTGGTCCTATGCAGATGAGACACCAGGAGAAACTTGCATTAAAATAAAACTCATGTCTTATATCTCCAGTTCAGCTGTATGCTGACCACAAGGCCTGCAGGAGCCAGAGACAAAGAAACCAAAAGGAGCAGAAGGACTGAAAATGAGATGACCCTATCAGCAACCTCAGTCCAGTGGCAGAACTTTGCAAGGTGCAGTTACAGGGTTGAGTCCCTGGCACCTCCTATTTATTTATTTTTCATTTATTTATTATTTAAAAGGATCAGGGAGCAGAGAGTGGGAAAGACTTCTGCCTGAGAACCTGGAGTACAGCTGCCTGTCTGCCAACTCAAAGGGAAGAGAAGGAACCACTATGTTTTCATATGAAGCTGCCTAATTTGAAGTTCCTCAAAGAACACAAGAAAACAGAAATATAACGAGCCTTCCAAATTCGCCCTTCTCCAAATTTTCTGATACAAGCTCTCAAACAAATTATTACAAAAATGCATTCATTAGGGGAGAAAGTGTGCATTAATAATGAGAAACAGAAACAGAAGCTGACAAGATTCATTCATCCATGTGTCTTTTTATTTGTTTGCTCAACAAAATTTTATAGACTGCATCATCCCCATCCCCCAAATTAATGTACAGTTGAACCTCATGTTACGTACCGTCCTCATTGTGAACACTGCAGATTACGAGCTCCACTAACCCGGAAATAGATGCCCCTTGTTGTGAACTTTGCTCCGGGATGCGAGCAGAAGTTGTGCAGCAGCAGCGGGAGGCACCATTAGCGAAAGCACACCTCGGGTTATGAACGGTTTCGGCTTAAGAATAGACCTCCAGAATGGATTAAGTTTGTAACCGGAGGTACCACTGTAAGTGGTTTGCATAGCCACAGAAGGTCACCTGTAATTGCCTAGACAGAGGGCTCCTCTAGATGTCCTGTCTATTGTGCATTCATGATCATTTGTGCTCATGCTGGTATCAGGGTGGTGGTTATACCTTATCCCACTATTGAAACAGTCTGCACAGGCAAAAGATTTGGGGTGGACATATTGCTTCATTTATGAACGGTGGATGTCCCATAACGCCCTATTGAAATAATAGAATTGTAGATTTGGAAAGGATCATAGGAGTCTAGTCCAACGCCCTGCAATGCAGGAATAATAAGTCCTATAATGTTTGTGTTTGTGTTTCTGTGTGTGTGTGTGTGTGTGTGTGTGTGTGTGTGTGTGTAGTTCTGATTTATTTACTTTTCTTGCACAGCAGCAGTAGGGTCCCCCTACAGATGACAATAATGCAGTAGCATTGGTGAAGCATCACAGAACAACTAATAAAGTGGAATAATGTGGACCCAACAGTAATACACTATTAATGGCATCAATGACATGTTGCAAAATACACTTGCCAAAAAAGGTCGGGAGGCTTCTTCTGTGCTGGATGCTTCGTTCTGAGAAACACCTCTCTGCACATGGAGATTAATAGTGAGTATGCTTTTTCTGTATGCGAAGGGCTGCATGGAAATTCTCTATTGCTGCTGAAAATACATTGTAGCTGCTTAAGAAGGCCGATAAATAATATTTATGTGTGGCTACATGGCACTGTGCTGCAACATCCCCTCTTGGTGGTGCAGGTCACCTAGTCCTTCCTCTCACTTCGTTTGCTGTTTGCAGTAAACATGCCATCTCCCATAGAGAAATGTCCTCCAAGTCAGGAATTAACGAGTGGCTGCCCTATCGCTGCCATACCCTTTCTTGCCTGAAAGGAAGATGGGAACTAGATATAGCAGGATGTGTGTGGTTGCTGCCAAAGAAAGAAGCTGGTATCAGAGAGAAGGGAAGCAAATACCTCATGCCCCATTGCTGGATCCGTTGATGACTGGTGTCCATTGGGACTGGTATGGTGAAAGGCAGAGAAACCATAAATAGGTGGTGCCAAAGCCAATGACAGGCAGAGCCAGCTGATGGTACTTTAGTTCCCATCCTCCTCCCTGCTGAGTTTGACAAGGGCAACACCTTAACTATTTTAGTTAAAATGGGAAAATAGATATTAGGTATAATAAAGAGCGAGAATTCCCTAGATGCCTAGATACAGGTTTTGGGCAAGTAGTCTTTGGTGAGGGTGCCCCATCAGAGATTTAAAATCACAAAACATACAGCAAATGTGGGGAAAATAGGCTATCAACCATTTAAAATATCCCCGTCTAAGTTGCTTCCCACTTTTCTTTGCATAGAAAGCCACCACCTCTTTGCTAAGTTAAAAATGGTTTACTTACACACTCTTCAAAGATCAGATTTATGTGCTTTTCCATACAGCAGCAATAAAAGAATGGCAGTGTAACTTAGGTTCCATGATGTTTCTGAATCATTTGGATAGAAACACAAAGATGGCTTGCTAAAGCCATGTGATCTAAGATTGGAGCATCTAAGTTTAGACATCCTTACTGGCAGGGTTTACATGATTAGGTAACCCTTCCTCCAACAGTAAGGTGGTGTGATCTAGCTAAGCTTAGCAGGACAGCATACTCTATGGTATTAACCCCTCCATGCATTAATTGGAGTAAAGATGTTGGTTATATGAGGCTGGATAGAGCCCACAGTCTCAACTCTTTGTCTCAACTAAGGTGGAAGGAGTTGACAGAAAGTGCCACTCCTTCGGTTGGTTGCAAGTAGCGAAGTAGGCAGGTGGATTGGATGAGGGCAGACTGATGTTGGTTAAACAGTGCCCCTATTCACCCTAATGCAACAGCCTCCACTGGCTGGATCTTGTGTTCATTTGAAGGAGAAACACTTTTCATATGCACAGAGTTCCCACTTATATGGATGGCATTACCTAGACAGGTTCCGTTCATTTGGTGATAGACTTGGGGTGGGAAAGATTAATTGGCTCCCTTTCCAGTTACAGGCATTCAGCTCTTCCCCTATAGTCTTATCTCCTGGGGAGGAATCCAGATGACCATTTCTGCAGCTTCTACTTAAATACTGCCAGTCAAGGAGAATACACAAACTTCCAAGACAGTCCACTCCACTGTCAAACAGTTCCTACAGTTATCTAAGAACTAGAGGCAAATATAATCAACGTACCAATCAACTAAAACCCATGCAGTTCTACTATGTACATGAGTGTCTGCATATGTTTGTTTATATGAATATAATTTATGCCAAGAAATGGAAGAATTTAGGAATAAATTGGGTAACTCTTTGCAACAGAAAGCTCAGGCTCCAACCTCAAGTAATTATTTGGGCTGACCAATTTATCCTACTCACTCTTTATATCATTTGGAATCAGATGATGGGCATTGCTTAGGCATTCTGCATACCTGCTCATTTTTAGACCTTATGAGATTGTTTTATATTCCCATAGAGTCTCCACCCCCTGATAAATGGATGGCTCTGCTGGCTTTTCTGCACAACAGCCTTGATAACTTGACTTAATTAATTTGTTTAATTTATTGATCCAGAACATAGGAAGAGAGCATTCTCTCTTAAACAGACTCTTCATCATGCTGACTTTCGAACTAAATGTCTCTTTAAAAAAACACACACACACATTTGAAATTTACTTACAGTCCAATGCCTATCTGAGACAATACATGCAAATCAAGATTAAATACAAATTGGTGCCTTGATTTTGCAACCTAGAGGTCAAGTCCTAACGTATTTTATTGCTGTCTCTTGCACTCAAGGCTTATCCACACTTATCTTTTGCCCTTCTCTTTCCAGGTACAGCTCTGCACTTTAAAGCTTGCTATTATTAGTAGTAGTAGTAGTAGTAGTAGTAGTAATAGTAGTAGTAGTAGTATTGCTCTGGAGCTTTCTCCACAAAAATCTGTTCTTTAAAGCTGCATCGGGTTTTCTGTGGTTTGCCTTTTGCTCCAATACAGCTTTAAAGAGCAGTCTTTTTGTGGGAAAAGCTCCAGAGTGGGTGGGGAAGGCACTTAGGCATGGACCTTGAAAGTGCTGACTATACCTTGAAAGCACAGAGGAAAGGTATGTGTGGATAAGTCCTTAGTGTGTCTTTTGAAATAAATATGCTCAGACCTACAGCTAAAAGAAGATGTGTAGAAATATAGGACAATCAAGGTTCTTTTTTCTAGTTTCATAGGCTGCGGGGTCCCCCCCCCAAAAAAAAAATGATTCCAGAATGCACTTCCCTCAGAAGACCCAACACAGAGCCCAAAGAAGATATTGTCAGGCTCAAATTTCTCCCTCATCTCTATAAGTGAAATCAGGCAGGGAACACTCAAAGGAAGGGTCTTTTTAGTGGTGGCACCCTGCTTATGAATTGCCTTCCCCAAATAGGTTCACTTTGCACCTATCCTATAGTCTTTGAGGCACCAGATATTTCATTCTCTCAGGCCTTTTTCTTTCTTTCTTTCTTTTACAATTGATTCATTTACTCTAGTGCTTTCATAACTTTGCACTAACTTATTCCCCCCTGGTTTTATACTAGTTTTAAATTGTTTTCAGCAGCTGTCATCATTGCTGGTTTTAGCTGTTTTGATTTATTTATATTTGGTTTTAATATTTCATTACAGCTTAAAATTTTAATTGTATTTTTAATGGTATGTAAACCACCAGGGAACTCAGGGTGATATAAAAATGTAATAAATAAAGGAAGATAGCTGAATTTAATGGCAAGCAACCAACTAAGGTGCCAAGTTCAAGAATGCCCATTATGGACTACTTACTCAAATATCCTCTTTGTTATTGAATTACTCAGTCTCGCTGGCCTTTTGAGCTTCCTACTCTAAGTGCTTAAATTCTAGCTGTTCTCGTTTTGCCTAGAAAAACCTGGCAAAGCAAGAAAAGGCCACAGCAAGAAAGCTTAAGCTCATAGCTGTTAGCCTCAACGGGATCACCTCTCACCAGCCTCACATAACTGCATGAGAACCCTGGGTATGTACATGTTTCCCTTTTGGCCTAATTCAGAACAAATCATCTAAGAACACACCCAGAATGAAGTCCTCTGAGAGCTCATTTGCAATAAACTTTGCACCACCCTTAAAGCACTACCACTGCTGGCCAGTCCATTAAGAGCTATTAGCATGTCTTCAGAACAGGAATTTGCTACCAGAGGGATATACAGAAATTCAATTTATCTACTCACATCAGTTCCTAGTTAATCACAAAATTATTTTCTCATCATTATCATGTTATGGAGAAACCACTCCAGGTATATTCTGACCTATGAAAGGACTCTTCAGTCAGGTCCCATTGTTCAGTCCTGGGTGAGCTCTGAAGAGATCCATTAAATAATAATAATAATAATAATAATAATAATAATAATAATAATAATGGTAGGAGACAGAAACTATGCCAGCCCACATTAAGCATGAGCCATCAATCCTAATTTATAATATGTATTAACACAGGCAGTCCATACTGTATATCCAAACAGATATCCAAACCAGGTTAAACAATTCTGAGATATGCATTCAAATGCAGAAAGGACAGTAAGATCTTGAGACCATTGAGTAATGGATGGAATGGACTTATAAAGGAAGCCTAGGAAGCTAATAAGGGACACCCACAGAGCCTAGAACATGCCGATCAGAAAGTCGGTGGTTCGAATCCCTGCGACAGGGTGAGCTCCCGTTGCTCGGTCCCTGCTCCTGCCAACCTCGCAGTTTGAAAGCACGCAGTGCAAGTAGATAAATAGCTCCAGTAAACGGTGTTTCCGTGCACTGCTCTGGTTCGCCAGAAGCAGCTTAGTCATGCTGACCACATGACCCGGAAGCTGTACGTTGGCTCCCTCGGCCAATAAAGCGAGATGAGTGCCGCAACCCCAGAGTCGGCCACAACTGGACCTAATGATCAGGGGTCCCTTTACCTTTACCTTAAGAAGCTGCCTTGAACTTAGACCATTAGATCATTAATCCATCTAGATACAGTCATACCTCATGTTACGTCCGCTTCATCTTACATTCTTTCAGGTTACGTCCCGTGGCGACCCAGAAGTACCAGAAAGGGTTACTTCTGGGTTTCGCCACTCGTGCATGCGTAGAAGCACAAAATGACGTCACACACACGTGCAGAAGTGGCAAATCACAGACACGCCGCTGCGGGTTGCGCTCTTTTCATGTTGCGAACGGGCCTCCGGAACGGATCCCATTGGCAACCAGAAGTACCACTGTATTATCCATACTGACTACCAGCGGCTCTTCAGCATTACAGACAGGGAACATTCCCAGTCCTACCTGGAGATGTCAAGAACCAAACCTGGAACCTTCTGCATGCAGAGCAAAATATCTAATACTGAGCTATGGCCCTTCCATATGACCAAAGGAACACATGTGAAATTGACATAGGTCAGAAATAGACCAGTCATTTCACCATTACTACCATGTCTATGCAATACTGTGTATATCCCACATTGGCCATGTTCACAACATATAACTGGGTAAAATAAGCAGCAGTTACTTCATCTTACACTCGCAGAAAGGTTACAATCCAGCACAGCAATCCAATCCAGATGGCGAGAAGGCAAAAACATCCTATTTTTATCCCCTCCTCCGAGTCTGTCTGCACTGAACAGACAACCGAGGCAAACACATTGCAAGTGATTAATTCCATCAGTGAATAGTAACCAACTGTTAATCTTTAGAGACATCCTGTATTCGGGGCTAAAGGTCATTTTATATCAAAGAGAGAGCGAGAAAAAAGAAAATGCAACACCAAGAAGAAAAAGAAAACACCAAGGAAAATTTCACACCAAGGAAAACAACTTTGCATACAAGTTTGCAACTTGTTTTTCTTGCAAATTTTACATTTCTTCTACATTTCAGAGATTGTCAAAGCATTTGGCATATTTCTGGTAGAGCTGGGCCAACACTTTTGGTATTTTTTCCCCACTAGCTGTAAGGGGTGGGTGAATCTGTCAATTTCACATTCTCTGCATTTCTCATTTTTCCAGTCTTAAATTCAGTTCTCCACATGTCCACATCAGACATGTATATTTTTGTAAAGTCCTCGTGAAAACTCATCAGCACTTTAGTGCAAATTTCTCATAGCAGGCACATTTTTCTATGCTATTTTGCCTAATAAACACATTTTTGCAAAGCACTTTTCCCTAATATAATGCATTGTTGTATGTCATTTTCACTAATACGTGCAGTTTTACCCTGATGTAGGCATTTTTGTACATATTACTCAACTGGAAAATTTTGCATCGCAAATTTCAATGAAGTACACATTTTGAACAATGTTCAGATTCATATTGTTCAGGAAAGTGTGGATTAGATAGGCTCACTTTTAAGTGAGAACTGAATCATTTTTCTCCTTCTTTCTGGGTGGTCCAGAGTGCCCAAGAGAGGGAAATTCACTTTAGCATAAATTTCTATACTTCCCAAGGTACCAAAATACTTGGTACCAAAGGTACCAAAATACTATCTTGGCTCCACCAAAGCCCAGCCTTCCGTTGAGATGACTCCACAGCTTCTGTCACTAAACCAGCCTGTTAAGAGGTGGCTGTTACTTAATTACCCAAGAGCTCAGAGCCCAGCCAGGGCAGCATTGATCTCTTCTATTTAATTATTCAAATAAAACCTTAACCCACCTTTACACATTGATTATGTGCTCCTAAGGCAGTGTACTGTAATTCCCAATAAATTAGCAGCATTATAAAGTGTTCTGTTTTTCAGGCGGTGAGTTGTAATTTGGAGATACTTAGATTGAGATGCTGAAACTTATCTGCTGTCTGACAGGCTGATCCCTCAAGCAGCCATCTTTATTCAGCACACATGTAGAACTCAGCATTATTTCCCTAATAAAATTTGATTATTATTTAATGAATTAATATACAGCTCAGATGGCTTCTAAGCGGTTTAGAAAACATAAAAGCCTGCTGTACAACAGTTGGTAAAATACACTTTTTTATAAATAAAAAAGTACACAATAAAACAATCTCATCTCAAAAAACATTAAAATATAAACCACCATAATTAAATTGCCCAATATTATTATTATTATTATTAAGGCAATCCTGATAAAGCAGTGTGACAGTTAGAACAGCAATTACAACAGGAGATTCAGGTCAAGAGGGAAAATGCCCCGGTATCTTTCATACAAAATACATGTGTGCCATTTGCTAATGTTTTGTGCTAGACACAGAAAGGTGAAGATCACTTCAAAGAAAACTGCAAGAAAAGTATGACTGGGTAGAAACTCGTGCCAGGCAGGGGGGGGGGAGAGACAAAGGGGGGGGGTCTATCTCCTAGAAATAAAAGGGAAGATGCTTCCTTTGAAAAAGAGGGATTAGTGTAAACTACTGCCTCATGTTCTGGAAATCCCTGGCTTTTCTGAGCTGCATTGACTCCCGCAATTTGAAGTCACTGGAACTTACTGACAAGTACAGGATAAGGTTCCTTGCACCACAGCTTCGCTCTCCATTGCCGATATCATTTCCCCCCCATCTTATATTTGTGAAAATCCAGACAACTTTCCTCTCAAGCTGTCGCATTCCTGCCTTTTCCTTGGGGTCATTCGGTTTTGTTTCCAAGCAGCAGTTTTGTAGTGACATCTTTTTTTAAAGCTGCCAACACAATTGTAGTAGAAGCCTTTCAGATGCGAACCGCAGAAATGCTAGCGTCTCACCTGCCTGAAGAATGTCAGGAATGTAGTTGTTTATGTGAGGATGTTTATCTCACCTCTCAGCCAAAGCAGGCTCCAGGGGTGGCTTGCAATAATTAAAACGTAACAATAACATACAGAACACAAAGTACAAGACACAACAAAGCAGAAAGCAGAGAGCTAACACAACAAAGTAGAAAGAAAGAAAGAAATCTAGAGAACTTAAGCCAAAATCGGCTAAAATAAAATAATTAAGAGAGCTGGGTACAAAGAATCACACCAAAGGCCACAAAAAAGAGGCCTGGGACTCTCAGGGGGAGTAGCTCACAATCTGGGGAGCCAGTGTGGTGTTATGGTACCAGTAGAAAGCCATTGTGCTGCAGCAGTTAGAGTGGTGGGCTGGAAGGGCCGGGTTTAAATCACCACTCAGCCATGAAGCTGATCTTAGGCCAGTTACTGTCTCTTAGCCTAACCTACATCACTGGGTTGTTGTGATGATTTAATAGGCTTGAGACTCTCTTCTGGCCACATAGCCTGCTTTTCACTCTCTCACAGACACTCTTTATGGCTCCACTTTTGCACCCTCCTCAAATGTTTCTGGAGGGCTGCCATGCCATATGTCCAAAAAATGTCTATAAAACCGTGTATGGCAACCGTTTCCAGAAGTGTTCTAATTTTGCAACCCTACCAAAATGTCTGGGTTGTTTTGTCCCCACTGGTAGTTTGGCAACATACGCTCTGTCATTTCTCCAAGCAGATCTTTGCTAAAGGGATGGGGACTGAGCGCCCTCTGAGCTGGTGGGAGGACGTAGGGAGGATTGTGGGCTCTGCAAAGCTGTTTATGTTTGCAGAGCCTCCTGCATGCCCCATGGCCACTCTCTCCAGTGTTGGATGGCTGGTGGTGGTCTCCCTCCCTTTCGGGGGAGGGGGGAGAGAAAGGAAGAAGGCAGCAGGAGATGCAGCCCCTCTTTGCATGTCTCCTCTCCAGCAAGGAGCATTGTTTGGAAGGGTTAATGGAGCTGTGTCTTTTCCCTTTACCTGAACTTCCCCGGAAGGAGGATGAGGAAGGTAGCAAGTGGTTCTGTTTGGAATGTGCCTTTGAACTCTGATATTGCCTCTTCCTTGGCTGGATGGAGGATAGAAAGGTTTAAGTGTGTGTGCAGAAACCAGCCTACTGTACAAAAATCAAATCCACATTTGTTGCTCCACCCATTTCTGCCTCTGTCCCTGCCTACTACAGGCAGTGTGGCCCATGGAAGGTTGTCAGGAAGGAAATGTGGCCCTCAAGAAATCAAACGTGGTTCCCCATCACTGACTGCAGGTTTTCAGTCTCTTAAGAGACTGAATGATTATATGGCCCCCTTCCAAAAGCAAAGAAAAAGCAGCTCAGTTGCAGAGCACCAACTTTAAACACAGGAGGCTCCCAACAAAAAAAAGGGCCAGGGTTGCAAAAAACAATGTGGTTTAGGTAAAGGTTGAAGGAAACAGGTGAAGACCAGGGGTGGGGTGAGGGGGACGTGATAGCACTCTTCAAATATCTGAAGGGCTGTCACACAGAATAGGCCAGAATCTTGTTCTCTGCCCCTGCCCAGAGGGAAGGAATAGGTCAGGGTTGCCATATTTCAAACAGTGAAAATCCGGACAGAAAAATGGTTCAGCTTTTTTTGACAAAGTTGTTGAGCTTCTTGAGCAAATATACATGGCAAACCTAGAAGAGGTGCAATATGCTTCTGATATATTTTAGTTGAGCATTAGGAGACATCTATTGATGCTAAGAATAGTTTAATAATAGAACTCATTAGCTGGTGTGGGCCAGGGTGAGCTCTCCCTAGCTGAAGATCTTTAAGCGCCATGCTATAGCTCTGTGTTCCCCAGTTCAAGCAGGAGGTTGGACTAGGCTGTGAGAAACAGGTGGCTGAGGAGAGCAGGCATATGCTAATAATTATGGACAGGTTGCCATGATCTGTGGAATGCCACAGATGTGGGCAGACTTTAGTCTACCAAGTGTTGCGAAACTAGAGCTCCAATCATTCCTGGATTGGCCATGCTTGCTGGAGCTGTAGTTCGGCAAACACCAGGCGGAACACAAGGATGCCATTTAGTCATTGCTGTTGCTAGACCTCAGGGAGTCATAAACTGGTCTTCACCCAGACAGCTGCCGGAGATCCATGCTCACTTTCTGCTTGCCCCCTAATAATAACATAATAATAATAACAACATAACAACAACAACAAACAACAACAATTTATTTATTTATTTATTTATTTATTTATTTATTTATACCCCACCCATATGGCTGGGTTTCCCCAGCCACTCTGGGTGGCTTTCAATAGAATATTAAAATACAATAACCTATTAAACATTAAAAGCTTCCCTAAACAGGGCTGCCTTCAGATGTCTTCTAAAAGTCTGGTAGTTGTTCATGTCTTTGACATCTGGTGGGAGGGCGTTCCACAGGTTGGGTGCCACTACCGAGAAGGCCCTCTGCCTGTTTCCCTGTAACTTCACTTCTCGTAGTGAGGGAACCATCAAAAGGCCCTCAGAGCTGGACCTCGTGTCTGGACTGAACGATGGGGGTGGAGACGTTCCTTCAGGTATACTGGACCGAGGCCATTTAGGGCTTTAAAGGTCAGCACATATGCTCCAACATTCATATTCTCCAATATTCCTCAGATGAAACAGGGGCAGATCTCACTCCCCCTGCCCAACTGAGCCTCCTCAACTCCCCATTTTTGTCACCCACCCCCACTAGAGCATTTCCTATCAGAAGAAGGGCGAGTGCTGCCACCACTATACCAATGGGGCACAGCACACAAGCCCTCCACCATCCTGAGAAAACTCCTTAATCCCGAATTTATTTTATTTCATTCTTTGGTAAATTTGAAAACAGAAAAGCACACACTGATAAAGGAAATTTTAGAAAGGGGCAAAATCAGACACAGACGTACAAAGCATATACTTTTTTACTAAAAAAAATAATAAGTCTCCTTGCACTCGACTCCACTCCCCCTTTCTTCCCTCCCAGAGTGGCCCTGCCCTCTGCCTGCACCTCAGAGCTAGCAGGCCTCTGCAGCTCCTCACCTGCTCCCTAGCAGCTGCCACGAGCTGCCCAAGGGAGGAAGTCAGCAGCCATGGAGAGGCCCTGGAGAAGTGACTTGGGAGAAGTGACAGTTCATCCTCCTTCCTGAGCTCAACAGTGGCAGCACTTGCAGGGAGGTAGAGACATTCTGGGATTGGATAAGAAGACAGAATGTCTTTCATGATTCCAGGACTGTTCCTGGAAAATCGGAACACTTGGAGGGTATGCTAGATGCAGGGATGGACTTTGCCAGTATGGTGCTCTGAGTAAGGACAAAATGTGGCACACCCTCCCCCACCCCAATATTTATTATTTTCACAATGATTCCTTTTGGTAGAGTTGCCTTTTATGGATCTTCTCAGTAGGTACCCATATAAATACAGGTGGTGGTTGTTTGGTGCCCCCTTGGCAGGGGAACCGCCCACAGTGCCCCAAATCTGGCACTGCAAGATGGACACACAATCTCCCCAAATCTGGTCCACAAGGACCTCCACTTCAAATCTGTGATTCTAAGTTCAAGCCCTGCCACTGACAATTCAAAGGATTTTTTGGTAAGAGAACTGGAAAAGATTTTTATTTTATTTTTTACCTGAGCCTTTGGAAAGCTGCTGCCAGCTAAAGTAAACAGCAGGAGACTTGAGGGAACAATGGTCTGACTCAATTTGTAGGGCAGCCTCATATGAGATTCATTTCTGTGGTAGTAACAAAAGTAATAGGAGACTGGTCTTTAGTCATGACCTTTATTTTAAAGCCAGACACATAACTCTATTTTGCTTAGATTGCTTTGTAAATCTCAGGAGGGCATATACTACTATATTTCAATTATTTAAGGATCTGTGAACATTTACAAGGCTCCTGGCAACCACCTATTTTCATTATGAATTCACCGCTCACACACACAAACACACCCCTCGCTTATCCTTATTAGGGCAGTAAAATCTGCTAAGGTGCTCATGCATTGGGGGAGTGATGGGGAAAGTCTATCCTCCTTAAATGACACTTAAAAAACTGGGCTGAAATTGTTGTATGAATGCAGTTCACGTGGTTTCTCTTTTTTTCCACCATGTCAGTGCTGCACAGCTCAGAAATGTAGGTTGTGCTCCATGAGAGACACTTTAATAATGCAGGACTTTACAAGGTCACTGAAAAAACCACCATCAATATACTTCTTGCTCTTTGAAATGCTAGCTCTCTCCCCCTCCACAACACATATGTACAAAAGGTTAATACGCCCCTTCGAAGTTGGCAATGTACTGCTGCAAAGTTGGGTTTGCTGGGGAAAGCTTCCATCTGACCATCTTTTTAGCCCTGCAGGACCAGCACCTAAAATTCCAGAGTTGCAGTCAGATTAGAAAATCATGGTGGATCAGGCACAAGAACATCGAGAGTATGTGCCTAGTCCAAAATTAACCTAAATCTGCCACAATTCTATTTGGGGTAGCCCAGATGCTTCCTAGCCAGCTCCACTCAGCACTTACTGGTGCAAATTGGGTCACCACACTGCAGTGCATGCAGGCACAGTCAGTAGCGTAGCGTGGGGGGTGCAGGGGGGCGGCCGCACCGGGTGCAACATTGGGGGGGCACGCTCGCACTCGCAGCTCTCTGCCCCTAATAAAATCCACGGGTTAGGGGGCGCAAATTACTTCCCTTGCCCCGGGTGCTGACAACTCACGCTACGCCACTGGGCACAGTAAATCAACTATTCACTCTCTCACTAAAGACAACTCAGTCTCTCTGCCCCCTCCCCACAGCCACATCTACATCACCACTTACTCCCTCGAAAAAAGAAGATTTGTCAGCATTTCAGAGCACATTTCTCTTAATATACATGCATGTCTGTATGCAATTTTGCCCAATGCACATTTTTCTAAGGCAGCTTATCCCAGTACTGTATAATGCATTGTTGTGTGTTATTTTCACCCACATATGCATTTTTATTCACATACCTAGTATAGGCAATTTTGCATGCTTCACTGCACGGCAAAATCCAAAGAAGGGTGGTGTCTTTCAATGGGCATATGTGCTTCAGTTTGCACATGGCTTGGGCAAGTACCAGTTAGGTGGATTTGCTTTTAAATGTGAGCTGGATTGAACTTCTACCCAATCCCTATTCAGAATCAAGAGTTCCGGAGCCCTGTTCACAACCTGAAAGGAATGCAACCCATGTCCGTGCATGCGCAAGTCACGATTCGCTGCTTCTGCACATGTGTGTGACGTCATTTTGCGTGTCTGTGCATGCGTGAGCAGTGAAACCCTTTCTGGTACTTCCGGGTCGGCGCGGGACACAACCTGAAAAGATGTAACCTGAACTGAACGTAACAAGAGGTATGACTGTACAGGATTGCACCACAAACACTTTCATCAAATGCAGCCTTGGGCTTTGTGACAGAATCTCCACTGTTATGTATGTGTGTTTTTGCACTGCGATTAGTATGACAATCCTCCCAAGCTCAAAGCCTCTTTCTGCTGAGTAATGAAATTGACTAAAAGGCAAGGAGGAGGAGGGGGAAAGAAGCCAAACATCTAGTGTCACAAACTGAATAGATCACACATCTGAGAAGAATGCAAAATTCTTTCTTTATCAGACCAATTGCAGTGGTAAATGAGATCAGGTCAAGAGGTGGAGAGGAGACCAATTTTCATTTCTGAGCTACCGCAGAAATAGATCTAGCAGGGCTGCAATCTTAACTTCACTTTGCAAAGAATAAACTCCATGAAATTCAATAGGCCCTTGCTTCTGAGTAAACATGATTAGCACTGCAGCTCATTTTCTGGAAAGGTGCAACGATGTATTTTGTTGCCATTCTGGGAAAGATGTCTGCTTGACAGGACGGGAAATAAATTGAGAGAGGAAGGGACAACAACATGAAAGGTTGTGCTTAATGTAGCTCCCTGGATTGTGGCCCTTTGTCTGTAGGGTGCTATATAAATTGGTTTTCGTTTTGTTTTGTTTTTAAAAAGCATGAAACATTTACTGCTCTCAGCAACTTTCGGAGATCTAAGCTTATTGATTTACACATCGATGAAACTTGTATTTTGCCACCTTGAGTGTCCCATCCTTCCAGCCCTGAGCCTGATTCAAGTGTGCATGAGGCAAAAATGAAATCCCCATCAGGGATAAGCAGGAAATTCAATATTGTTTGCAATTTAATGAGATACTATCTAATTCACTCTTTTCAAACCAGAACACAATTATCTGTTGAAATTCCAAACTGAATTTTCCGATGCAGTTCTCCAACCAATAAAGATGTACAAAAATGCAAATATTGAGGGAAAGTGTGCAATAAAATACATATGCACACAACACATAATATAATGTAATTTTATTAGGGAAAGTTTCTTGCAATGTTAAAACTGCATACAAGGAGTTTTAACTAGTCCTGCTCAAAGTAGCCCCACTGAAATTAACCTAAATTAGTAGCAACCACAAATTTCAGCTGATCTACTCTTAAGTCAGACCAATGTTGGATATAGCCCAGAATCGTATATTATGTGAAATTTGCAGTAAAATGCCAAAGAATGTTTATGGGAACGTTTTCTTTAAAAGAATGCAAATTGCTGCAGGAATGTGGAGAACTGAATTTAAGATTGTAAAGATGAGAAACCAGAAGAAACAAGAATTGATAGATCTCGGTTGGTGGAGAATAAGACTCTTAATCTCAGGGTCATGGGTGCATGTACCATGTCAGGCAAGAGATTCCTGCATTGCAGGAGGCTGGGCTAGATTACCCTTATGGTCCCTTCCAACTCTACAATTCTATGATTCCATAATCTGTCCCTAATCCCTGTAATTCACCAATTCTTCAGATTGTGCTGTAGTGCTGGCCCCTATAATGAAATCCTACCCATGGGCTAAACTTTAACTAGCTATAAAAATGCTGCATGTTCCAATTTTCTAAGAATGAGGTGAGGAATTATGTGGTGAATTAAAATCCATGTTTCTGGGTAGTCTGGGAGTACCTTAATCATTTTGAGATATGCATGCCCACCCCACCACCACCCCAACCTGAATATGTAAGCAGAGTCATATAGCTATCTCCCCTTCAGACTTCACTAGTATTCAGGACACCTTACACCACACACCATCAATTTTTTAGGTCTTTCAAATGAACGACTCAGTGGCTAAATCAGATGTAGGTTCTGGATTTAACGGTCATATGGAAATTCTCTCCCAGTAGAAAGGCAGGTACTGTCCGTGCAAAAATTCATACATCAGGTCTACTTCAGGAGCCCTCCACATATGAATGCTGCTCTAGCAATCTTATTTCCTGATTCGTTTTTAAAATTGTGTGCATTATATGTTTTATATGCTTACTCTATGGCTTTAAGCATGTTATATGAGGCTGGTTATCCTACAGGCTTGACACTACATGAATGAATTGTCCCTGCTCCTTTGCATGCTCCTTCCCCAACCCGTCCCCTCATGTTCTCTGATAAATTAGTTACGTTCTGGTTTGCAGGAAACTATAGCTTGACATTACATCTGAACAGGCAATCTGCAGCCTGCAGTTGCCCTGAAAACTAAGATGGTAAATCAGGATCTGATTTTAGTTTGTAAACACAAGCCGTTATTTGCTGGTGTAATCCTCTACATGTCTGCTGGGAAGTCAGTTTCATTCAGTGAGGCTTCCTTTCAGATAAGTGAGCACTGGACTGAAGCTTGAAGCTCATTCTTGGACCATTCATGAAATGTCAAAATGCGATTTGGTATGACATATGAATAGAATAACTAAGTAAGATGCAGGTGTCTTTTGTATCTAAATGTCTCACCCCACTGAATTCCAATACTCTTTGCAAAGTATTTTAAACACTTAAAATTAATAGCAAGAATAGATAAGACTTTAAAAAAAGATCAGTTCTGCCTCACAGCCATGTTAAATAAATAAGAGATTCCATTACTAAGGGAACATCTGGCACAAACTAGCATTTGTTTGGGGGGGAGGGATAATAGGGTCTATTAGAGAGCAATCAGCATTAAAATGTCATTATTTACCCACAATTAGCACTCCTTGGGACTGCTAGCATTGTAGCTGTAGTTCATTTGGAATAGAGCAAATAGAATTATAACATCTCAGATGACCTTGGGTAATGTTGGTTATTTGCAATTCACCGGTTGTATAAACCATGATTTGTTCACCTTTTATCTGCACTTTTGTCAGAAATCACCAACCATGACCTCCATCAAAAAAGAAAATGTCATGAAATGCAAAATTAAGAACAATGCAACTTAAAAGCAGCAAATCAGGTTTAAAATCAATTTAAACCCAGTTTCAAGCTGCAGCAATATATATGTATGCACACACACACAGAGAGAGAGAGAGAGAGAGAGAGAGAGAGAGAGAGAGAACTGTTTTGAATTTCTATCTAACAGGAAGCCTGCCAAATCTCAACCTGGAGGTTATTTCAGAACCACAGTGCCACCACAGAGAAGGCGCATATCTTTGTGGCCATTCACCAAACCGTGCAGAATGATGGCAGAGTGAGCAAGGAAATCCAAAGTTTATCTTAAAAGCCTGGGCTGCTCTATATTTCCCCATATACTTTTTATTCACAAAAGCAGCATCACAGTTAATGACAGCCAGAACCACTATATTTTCCCCATCCGCCTCCCTGTTGAGTTATTCAAAGGCAAGACTGAGGCTCGAGAGGAAGAAGCTGACAGGCAGTACTGCCCCAGTACTGGTTGTAAGAAAGAAAGCTGGCAGGTAGAGGCAGGTGAAAGTTGGTGGGGCAGTGCTGTGTTGGCTTTAATAGACCAGCTTTGGTTGACACCAGTCCTCCACTCAAGAAAACATCCTGTGTGGCTGCTTACCAGGAAGGAAACGGAAAGGAACAATATGCACAACTGAATGTCACATCCAGTTTGGGCCTCCGCTTTGTGCTCATGGAGGATTTACTTTTGGCAGGGGAAAGCTACAATAAGATTTCAAGTGATCCTGCCCCTAACAAGTGAAAGACCAGGTGAGAGACCACATGACAAAAGACTGCAAATGTCCAAAGATCATGTGACACTGCCATCAGTGCATGTGTTAGCTCCATATGTTAAGCTAGAGAAAGGGAAGAATGGGTTTAATCAGGACAGTGCTGAAAAAACAGTTCAAGATATTTGCATCTCCCTGAAGCTGCAAAACTATGAAATCCTAGTTTGGGACATACGGAAGTGTTACGGAAGGGGGGGCATATCTTCTTCACCCTAATCCTGTCAGATCACTCTGCCAAACCTTTCCTCCGGGCAATGCCAGGTGACAGACTATGCATACATGGACCATTGTCTTCCCATCACCGGCACTCAGGAAGCGCTTATCTGCGCATATCTCCAGCTCTGCATATTCCCCCCTCCCTCCTCCATATGTTAATCCGGTGTAACCCAACCTCTCCTTAATGTATTCATGATGTAATCTGGGTAACCCAACCTTTCCTTAATGTATTCATGATGTAACTGGGATGTATTTTGCACTGTATTCTGGGACATGGAGGGAGTTTCAAAAGTTCATGTCACCCCTTTCTCGGGGTTCAATCTCGTCTTGAACCTGTTGCGCAATAAGCCTTGGATCTCCGCATTTTGCTCCTGTCCGGCTGAGCTCATTTTCTTCCGCAGAGACCCGCGGACACTTAGTCCGACGAGCTGGGTGGCAGTGTAGCCCCGCACCCAGATTTTAGCCGTAACAGTTGGCGCCCAACGTGGGGCATGCAGTTCTCCCACATTGCTGACCGGGGGCCCCGAAATCTTCAGCCAGCACCAGGCCATTTTGCCTGGGAAGATCCTTTGGACCCCCGGCCATCTTCCGGGCGGTAATCGAAAGCCCCAGGAGTTCAGCCGGGGAGCAAAGAGGGATCCAGCCGGCTTATTCATTGATCCCGGGATCATCATAGAAGAAGCGTGAGTATAAGGAAAAGGAAAAGTCCAGTGCACTGGTGGGAAGGGGGTGGAAATCTCCTGGCAACTGAATTCTCTGCCCTCCTCTCTATCGATCCTTCTTACCTTTCTCTTGGTCTGGTTAGTGAGAGAGACCGTGGACCGCTGCTCGACCCGAAAGGGGGGTTCTGAACTCTATCTCTTTCTCCTCTCAAACCCTCCAGTCAGCCGCACCAATTGAGAGTCCGAAAGTAAGACGGAGAGACCCGGCTTGGAAAGACAGCCGACTCTCCACAACGGGCATCTCAGTTGAAAGCAAGGGGCTGGAGTTCTTCTTCCGAACTTCCCGAGCGCCCTTACGGAGGGGGGCAGGAAGGGGTCTGGCTTTCTATCACCAATCCCAGCCGCACTGGTCGGTGCCGCGTAACACGTGTATCGTGCGTGAGCCCACTTCCAAAAGCAAGGGGGATTTTCAGTTCGAAATTCTATCCAAGGATCACCCGATCTGGCACCGCACGGCACGGGCGTCCAGTAGGGCCCCTTTTCCTGAGATTGTGACGATAGGTAGGAGGTTGCCAGGAGGGATAGCCCATGAGGAATTGGGTGGGATCGGCAGAGTGGAAAAGGACCCCAGGTTATTAAATAGGAAATAGGAAAGGAATAGAAAAAGGAACCAAGTGGGTGAAGCTCATTAAATTGTTAGGAAGTTGCCAAGCTACAAGGAAAAGGAAAAACCCTAAATAGCCCCCTGTACAAGTTACCCAAATCCAAATCAACCCCTCTCTTTCTCCCTTCTCTATCCCAGAAAAAAAGAAAAAACAACAACAACAAAGCAACAACAACGCATGCATATATAAAGGGGTACCCAGTCAACTAAGCATTGTGAGCCCTGCCAGTTTGGGACCTTCCTACTAATTTCACTTAATGAAGCCAAAGGGAGCAGCCCAACTCCTTGCAATAACCAACTAAAGAATGAGAATATATATGTTTACATGTTGTCTGTTATGTGTGTTGTCTGTTAATACATATATGAGAATATGTATGTTTACATGTTGTCTGTTATGTGTGTTGTCTGTTCCTTCTGTCTCTGACAGACTGCCTTTCTTAAGTGCGCATAGTTTAAACTGCAAGCTTGCTTCAAAATTTAAATCTAGGGAAGCCATGCTGGACCTTATCAAATCTTAAAACAGAAAAAACAAAAACAAAATGAGAATGAAGGGTGCAAATGTTTATTTGAGAGAGGCTCCGAAGAGTCTTTCTCCGAGTAGCTTAAGTGTGGAGTATGATTTTAAGTTGATGTAGATAATGTTATGTTGCAACCTTTGAGTTTGTGATTCTACATCCGTGTTCCAGTCTTTTTTCCAGTATTTTGAAATATGCTGTGAAGAAACTAATGTTTCTGCTGCAAAAGCCTAGTTGAGCCAACTGCTCTCTCAAGCTAAAATGCAGTGTATGTATTTCATGAAGCACATGCCTATGAAAATAGGTGTTCCTTCTAAGAAAATTATTAATAAAAGGTAGAAGCTTTGATAGACAACAATTATCTATCTATAGAGTACAGTCCTGATACCAGTCTCTAAGATCAACCAGGGTTTCCTGGCTTCTTATTGGAAAATACCTCCCCACTTCTTTCCGTCTCTTTCAGGTTTCCCCCTTCTTCTGTGCCAAGTGAATTTACTCCTGAGTAAGCTTTCTTCAACAAGGGAGGGGGACACATTATTTGCTAAAAGTACCCGACATCTCACTTTCCTATGTATCGTTATTTAAAGATCGTAGTTAGGCGTACTATTCCTATGCAAGTTCAGAGACATTATTAACTTTTGTATCCCGTTTAAATCAAATCCAGGACTGGTTTTATTATTTGAGTGGGTATATCAACTGAAATAACCCTATGCTTATAAAATATTCTCTCCCAGATTCTCTTCCTATCTTATCTTAGAAAAACTGTTCTTCCTTTAGAGGGTTCTGTATAAAGCTGGGTACTTTTATTTTCCTCTTCCTTAGTACATGATAGGAGCATTGATTCTGCTCTTCACCTCTTCAGAAGGTGTGAAAGATTGTGCTGTGCTTGAACTTTCTGGTGACTTTTTTTAAAAGGTGATATAGATTATCAGATATGTGAGTAGGGGAAAGAGAGCCTAAGCATTTTTGCGCTAATAAATTACTTTGAGCAACATCAAATTTCCCCAAAACTCTTTCATGCCTCTTGAATGAGTACATTATTCTAAGTGCCATCACACCTTTGACTACAAAAAAATATAAAAGTCCTCCAGATATTCTCAGAGGCTTTGAAAATTTGAGTCCCAAATGAAAATTGTTGTATAGTCGCATTTTTTAAAAAGGTCCCAGTGATAAAAATGTCAAGGGAGTCAAATTAACCTTTCTTTGATTGACGACTAGTCTGCCAGGACAGATGCATATTTGAAGTTGTGACGTCCATGGAGCTACACAAACCAGCAAGGCCAAAATCAATAAGAGGTGAAAATGAAGTGTTTGTGTATACCAAGAGTTGACAGCGCTCCCGCATGTTATTTATTCATATGGCTTTGTGAAAGAAATCTGCCTGTAAGGGTGGGAGAGCAGATTGATGAGACTGATGGTTTGGACCTGGCGGGAAGTGGGGGGTGGGGGGAACTGAAAACAAATCATATTATTAGCATTAGTTTTTGCCAGGGTTCTGGGGAATTCAAACCTCTCTCTTGCAAGTGACACCCATCTATAAATGTCTGGATATTCAAATTGTTATGGCCTGTCAAGGATGCTGTACAAAAGAAGGAACTCCAGAACACTGGCCTGAAGGAAGCTCTTTTCAGAAATAACTAGTCGTATGCCTGCCAAAAAATTCTCCTTCCTCTTTCTTTCACCCAACCATTATTGCATGTGAAAATTAACTTTCAGGAGGTATTTGAAAACATTCCTGTTTACTCAGGGATTTGGTGGCTGAAGAATACTGTTTCTGGCAACCTTGAGATCATTGGATGGAGGTATGTTTTTAATTGTAATTGTTTTATAAGATGTTTTAATGAGCATTTCTAAAGTGCCCTGAAAATGAGGCAAAAAATAAATAGATATAAAAGTTTCTCTCCACAAGGTAAGGAATCATTTGAGAACCTGAACGAGAGGTATGGCACAGTACTAAAAATACACTTTTCTTGAAGAGGCATATTTTGTAGATGTCATGATGTGATAAGCATCTCTATTTAAAACGTGCCTTGGAGTCTGTTTCGATTTAAAATATCTGTTTGGTTTCTCCTCCATTCATCCAGCTTTGAGACTCAACAACAGCTGGGATGGATCAGGGTAGGGCAGCCCAGCTCACGTGGCCTCCCAATATGGAAGTCACTGCCAGTATCCAAAAGGGAACAGGGGACAGGGAGGGCAGCATGGTGAGGGTGCAGCAGCAGAAGCTTTGGGTGAACTCCACTGCTGCTGCCACACCATGCTGACCTCGTCACTGCCTTGCCTTTTTCCAGCTCAGTTACTGATTGTGATTTCCATATAGAGAAGCCAAGTTAGCAATGCTGCATCACCTTATTCTGCCACATTGGACATTACTGTTGAGACTAAAATACCCAGAAGGCAATGTGACTGTGAGAAAAGCACAGATATATCTAGATGTCCAAAAGACTATAAAAGGAGTAAGCATTAGTTGGCAACAGCAAAGGAAGAGATGCAACAAATGGTATCGGCCAAAAGTCAAAAGAGGCAGATGGATTTTCTGATGCCTGGAGACAGGAAAGGAACTCTGAAAAAACAAATTTGACTTAAGGGTTGGCAGACTTCTGTAATATAAATGGTGTAATAGGAAACAACTATTTCTGCCTAAACTGCTTAATCCTTATCTGAATTTTAATTTAATGCATTTGTCTGAATTCCCTTGGTAATGCATTTCCTGCTAGGTTCAATGGGGTTCAGCCCCATAATGTCTTTTTCAACATGAGAGCTCTGCAATAGGAGCTGTGGAGTTACATGCACATCTTAGAGCTAAAGAACAACAGCCTCTCGGATCTTAAGAGCACATTCTCCAAATACTACTATTCACATAAGGAGAGCCCTGGTGGATCAGTCCAAAGAAGTCCAACGTCTTGTCAAGTACCCTGTTCTTCCACATAGTTCTCTAGATGCTACATGAGTGGAATAGTGTTCTTCCAGTAGTGATCCCCACCACATTGCCTCTGAGCAGGGAGCTAATAATTATCCATCATGTTTAGTAGCCACTTATGGCCTAATCCTCCACGAATTTGTCTAATGTCCTCAACACTGTTCACATTGGTGGCCATCAGCATATCTTGTCCATAGTTTATGTGCTATGTAAAGAAGGGCCTGGATTCTATCATTATGAGGTGTGCAACTGTTTACCCAGAGGCCCTAACATAACTTCCAGCTAGGTTTGCAGCCAGGTCACTATGTGACCAAGACGTTTTGCTTCCTGGGGAAAAGAATGAGATTCCCCCCCCCCCCCAATGATATGTACAGAAGTTGAATGATCTGGCTGTTGCATCTTACTCCAACAATGGCAGTGGTGTCCTCTGGTGCACCTGAGGATAGTAGGATATTTTAGGGTGTGTGTGGGAGGCCTGTAGCACATAGTTCTGATATTTCAGCAGAGAATTGTGAGGAGGCTCAGAAGGAACAGCTGGAATGCGCCTCCAGGCTGCCACCGCTGCATTTGTTGCCTAAGGTACTTGCCTCACTCAGTCTAATAGTGGAGCCAACCCTGATGATAGCTAGAACAGTTAGGAAGAGGTCGTATGTTTTAATGGCAGGCTTAAACGACTGGTAAATGTTGTAATCCTATAAACACTTACCTGGAAGTTTCCCTGAAACATGAGGGTCTTACTTTTGAGTAGACAGGTATGAGATTTCACTCTGCTGTGATGTCAGTAAGACCTGACAAGATTAAAGTAATTTAGAAACATCAATCATGGCCTTGAAAAAGTTGGCCAAGCTTTCAAGCCACATTTAATTTCTTACTAACCAAGGAAGTTCGTGGCAGCTTTCCTTGTAATTATTCTGCCCAGCCTTAAACTTCTATTTACCTTGGAAAATGACTTCGGTGTTGTACTATTAATTATTTTCAGAGAAGGCCTAATGCAATTGGTGGTCAGAACCGATGAGTGTGTTTTTAAAAGAGAGCTAATTGGGGATCTGGGGACCTTATTAAAATCTTTTCTTTTCCAGAAAAGTTGCTGCCTTTTTAACTACTAAACTTCTCTCAAAGAGCCAGCTCCATGCCATCATTTCAGGAGACATGTTTAGTGGAGGAAACCTCAAAGAATAAAAAGAATTGACAACAACAAGTGCTTTCATAGGGAAACTGACAGATTCCAAGCAGGGAGGGGGGAGGCGGGGCAGGATTAATAGGACTGAAAACACCTACTCAAATGTCGAGGTGGGAATTTTTGCTCACATATTCCTTAGAGGCAAAATTCTTATCAAAGTGCCACTGTTCAAAAGCAATTCTCCAGAGGGGAAAACAGTTCAGAAGGTGGAACCTCTTCTTGAAGTGTGAAATCTAATAGGATAATGAGAGCATACATGCTTACCAAGTAATTTTTCAGCTTTGAAAAAAATAAAAAATAAAATCTGCAGTTCACAGAATCTAAAAATGTCCTGAGGAGAACTAAAGCCAGAGAAACCATGGATGGCTAACTTGAGGCCTATGGGCCAGATCCAGCCTCTGATGAAATGACAAAATAGAGTAGGTAACCTATATAATTTGCAGCCATGAGACGTGATTATATCCACTGGCACAGTATGGCATCAATCAATTAATTAATTTCCTAAGGTGGCAGTGGATATTACCACATCTCATGGCAGCAAATTCTGTAATCAATCAATCAATCAATCAATCAATCACTTCCCATAAAGCATCCTCAAACCATTTATCAACAAAAACATTTAACAGGCATGACCTAACTTTTCGTGTGCATGCACACTTCTTCAGATACCAATAACTTTGGTATCTGAAGCAGTGTGCATGGACACAAAAGCTTATACCAAGAACAAACTTAGTTGGTCTCTAAGGTGCTACTGGACAATTTCTTAGTTTTTATTTATTTATTTCGACCATGTCAGACCAACACGGCTACCTTCCTGAATCTTTGGTCCATGAACTTCAGCAGGTCTGCTCTGAGTAGGACTTATGGTGCATTCACACGTGGTAGCTATTGCATTTATTTTCCTGAATATTATGCTAGTGTTTCTGTACCAGTATCTCAACATCCCTTTCATACTGCAGCACCTGCTGTGTTATGGAACCATGGCTTTTTGACTGATATACCTGCATGCAGTGTTATATTTCGTTCACACCAGTAGGTGTGGTGTGACACAACAGTGACTGTCACTACTCCCCTACCCTTTCTGCACATGCATGTTTTCGTCTTCCCCTCCCCATGATTCAATCATGAAAATGCAGGAAGCATCTTCACGCAGGTACACCACCCCAAATTCATACTACTGTACTGCCATCCTTCAGACTTCTTTTTAGATTGCAGTTCTGTAGCTAACTATTGTTTTCTATCAAAATTTACTTGGGTAAAGTGTGAATAAAAATGCATTTAATGGTGAGAGAAAAATACACAGGGCATTATTTGCCAGGCAAGCATTCACCTGAACTTCCTGATTGAATTGTTTGAATTGTTCTTTTGATTGTTATGCTTTTTAACGGGCTTGCTTTATTGTGTATTTTAATTATGTGTTGATATTTTATGATTGATTTTTAATACTTGCAAACCATGTAAAAGCCATTCTGGCATGTAAATTTAATAATAATAACATGTGAAGAAGGAAAGAAAACTGAGTGGTGTGTGAACTGTGGAAGTAAGTTCTGACAGAGGGGGGGGCGATGGAGGGAAATTTGGTATAGAGACAGTCCAGGGAGGCAGCTGTAGGAAAGGAATCTTTTGGTTTCAGATTTAGCAGTAGCCAAAAAGAAGCAGACCCAATCAGACTGAGAAGATGCAGTCACAGCTGCTGGAGTCTTTTCCCCCTTCGGGTCTACAGAAGCCACAGTGACAGGAACATTCCTAGAGCATCTGCAGCCCAGAAGAAGGGAAAGAGCAGCAGCAGCAACACGGCTTTCATTTTTTAAAAACCAAACAGATAAAGAGCAATGAGGCAGTGGACAACTTGGCCACAGCTAGCCAGGCTGAATTTAAATTTTGGGTCACTGTCAAGAGTTAAGACATTGGAAAACTGGAATCTGAATCTCCAATGTGTCATTTTCTCATCTCTAGTGTGCTTGAGCCATGGAATACTTTTTTTGGCCTCTTTCCGAAATTCCACACAAACTCATATGTCCATTCATTTAATTTCTTTTTTATTTGCCTGGCGCTTTCACAGTATATCTAATGAACAGCAACAACAATTCAGGAAAAAACCCTAAGAATTACAAATCATCATTACAAAAAGAATTACAAAAAGTCAATGCACCATTTTTTTATCTATATATCTGTATCTATCTATATCTATCTATCTATCATCTATATATATATAGTACAACAATGCACAACACTGTAAAAATAAATCCTACAATTGGTTAGCTTACAGAAGAAAAGTTGTTTGCCCCTCCCTTCTACAGTCCCCTGAGAAGCCTCTCTGGAAGGTACTGGTAAGTTGGGCTCTCAAAACATGCTGAATGGGACACAGAAGACAAAGGCGTGATAAACTTTTCTTTTGTCGATCTTCCTTAAGTAAACTTATACTAGGACTAAAACATGATTTGGAGCAATTCCCCATTCCTCAGGAAACCTCTGTGTCCCATACCAAATTGGCCACCAGAACCTCTAGAGTGGGTTTTCAAGGGCACAGATGGCTGTGGAGCCGGGTGTGGGGAGAGCACAAGTTCCTTCCATGAACTTCCATTTAAATGAGCTTTATCTCAGGATCTAAGGCAATGCTCACACCCCTAATTTAACACCTTGAAACCTAAAAAAGGAGATAGAACAAAGACTAACGCAGAAATGGCATCACTCTTCAATTGCCACTCTGGTCAAAATGCTCTGTTGTCAATCCCCAGCCCTCTGCTTCTTCCTCCTGGGAAATCCTGACTCATCTGTACACTCAATCCTTCTTCTGCCAGAATCCATTTCATCAGATGCATGGAGTGCAATACTCAATTGACAGGTAGGGACACATACACACACACACACACACACACACACACACACACACACGTGTACACACACACACGTGTACACACACACACACACACACACCAGTACAAAGGTGGGTGGAATGTAAAGGTCAGAGCTAAATGGCAATGGAATTCAAGGAACAAGGCCTGTGACAGTTCAATTTGAGCATAAATGTATGCCCAGTGACTCTTTGCAGCAACCGTGGTTAGCTTTAAGTGATAGTTTGCAACACAGCTTTGAAACCTGATTTTGAAGCTAACTGTAGTTAGAATGTAAATAGATTTAATGCATTGCAAGGATTAATCTTTGCTACGGGCCATAACTCAGTGGCAGATTATTGACTTTCCATATATATATATATATAAACAACAACCCCCTGAGTGTAATAGGAAATAGGAGAAAGAATATTACATATTACTTATTATATTACATTTTAAAAATACAGTCATTGGTGGACTTCCCTTCCTCTCCTCCCATGATTCCTTTTATCTTCCACTTCCTCTCGCGCTTTCTTAGTTTCCCCAATCTTTCTCTGCTTCTCCTGTTAACTCTAGTTCTAACTTGTGCTGCTGAAAATATTACCATCCTGCTAGGCCACAGCATCTGCTTCCCACATAGAGAGCCCCAAGTTCAATCCTCAGCATCTCTAGGTAGATCAGGGAGAGGCTCCTGTCTCACATCCTAGAGAGCCACTGCTAGTCAGCATAGACAATACTGAACTCAATGGATTAATGGTCTGGCTCAATCTAAGGCAGCTTCTTATGACCCTATGGATGAAGTATACCTGTTGGATAGGGAAGCAAGGCCTGGATCATGGAAAATGTGCTCAACTCTTCTCCACTAAAACACTAAAAATGCAGCATGTCAAGGAAGCTAACTGTGCATCAGCATATGGCACCTGCTGAGGGTCACATCCCATTTGAGGATGTACACACACCTAGAAGCAACTTGCTCAGTGGAGTGGAGCCAAAATGCCAGCTCCCTGGTATTGGGGTTGCTGCTGCTGACTGGGAGAGACAGGGGAAGGAGCCAGGTAGCAGGCAGGTCAGCGTAGTGTGGGTGCACCAGCTGAGCCAATCTGGTGCTCTTACTGGTACCAACCTCCCCTTGGTAAGCAGCAAAGACCCTACTGCCAGAAGCTCCAGGCATTGCACTCCAGGCAAGCGTCTCCTGCCTGGAGCTTCTGGCCATTGTCCTCATCTTCCTCCTTGCTCTTGCTATCTCTTGCCCTCTATGTATGCACATAGTAACTAGAAAGCTCAACTCGGCATAAACAAATGGACTTGAGGGCAAGGGAAGGGCCGTCAGCTTATGGGGAAGAAACAAGGCAGCCGCTCTGTTGCTAAATTGCTAGTATTGACAAAACAAGGTTATCAATAGCTGACAGCCCTTCCTGTAAGTAGGAACAGGCAGCAGAAGCAAGAAGCTGCAGATCGATTAAAGGCTAATTCATGTGTTATTCAACAATTGCTGTGAATGAGTGGAAATGATCTATGGGCTGGGCTTCAGCCATGGTTCAGAAGGACAGTTTTATCCTGCTTGTCAATGCTTGGCTATGGCAGGGGTGGCTGACCTGTGAGTCTCCACGTGTCATTGGGATCCATCTTCCATCAGCCCTAGTCACAGTGACCAGCAGTAAAGGCCAATGGGAGCTAGAGCCTAAGAACCTCTGGAGGGTCACATGTTAGCCACCTTTGGATCTACAAAATATCATCTTCCCCTTCTTATAATAGCTCACAGGACAAAGGAATCACATGACCAATTCATTGCTATGGAAAGTGCACCAGTACCCTCTGCCCCAACCTCTGGATATGGCAAGGAGAGAGGGACAAATCTGTCCTTTTTGGTTTCTTCTCAGTTTCTCATTTTTGGAATCTGAAATTAAGTTCTCATTTCTGCATCAGTTTGCAATTTTTCAAAAAAGAAAATTGTTGGCACTTTAGCATGCATTTGTCCTGATAAACACATTTTTTCAAGAATATTTTTCACTAATATATGTATTCTCAATGTACACTTTCTCCTAATATATGCAGTTTGGGGCATTTCTTCCGGGGGGTGTGGATAACTACATCACAAAATTCAGAGAACTGCACATTTTGAAGTATAGCTATGGTTTAGTCTGCATATAGTTTCCAGAAATACAAATGAGGTAGATTTGCATTGAAATCTGATTTGACTTAATTTCTCCCCCAACCGTAATTGCAAGAGGCAGCACAACTTTCCATGCGCTAAACTTCCCCATCCCCAATTAATTGGTTGGGCCTCAGAACACAGGTCACCATTCTATAGTGATGCTGCAATTCAAAGGGGGCAACATTCATTTTGAACAAAACCCAGTGAAAAGGCAGCAAGAGGGGGGCGGCATTTGTTGCTAAAAGTACAACAAAACTAGGTTAGCATGACAGTGCTGGGCAATGGAGGTAAACGTTGTGGAAAACTCTAAGATGGGGGCAGCAGATAGGAAGATACGCAGATTTGTGACCAGGCAGATGACAGCTGTTCAGAGCAATGATCCCTTTTTATTGTAACCTGATATGGGTGTGAACAGATGGCAGCTGCTTGCATTCTGAGCTCCACATTTTTGTGCTAAAATGCAGTATTCTTTTTTGTTGTTGCTGTGGCACAGAAAGAACAACGCACAATCCTTTCAGTCATTGGTGGCTGGTCCTCATTGGGACTGGTGGAGCAGAAGGGAGAAAGTCCATCTGTTGGTGGAGCCACAGCCAATGACAGTCAGAGCTCAATAATTCTAGCTTTGCCTCCATCCTCCTCTTTACAAGAGGCAACACTGAGACTAAGGAGGTGGAAACTGGCAGCCAGAGTGTGACCTGCTGGGCTGGGTGCAAGTAAAGAAGGCTGGCAGGTCAGGGCTATGGGAGAGCCGGCCAAGATTTGTGGGACAATGTCACGTTCACCCTAGTAGACCAGTCTTTACAGCACTGCACTTCCAGCTGCCATGGCTATCTCACCTTGCAGACTAGGACAAAAGGCAGTGTGGGGAAAATATTCCCAAAACAAGCAGCTTCCTCACTCCATTGGTAGAGCCCCATGGGTGGGTGTGCTGGGAGGTTTTCTGTATATAATTTTATATACAGATTGGGTGTTTGTTTGCTTTTTTTTCTCATGCTCATGACTGTGAATTTGTATTGTATAGGATTTAATGTTTAAGCCACCATGAGGACACATGACTCACTGTGCAGTAGAAACATGCCTACATGTTATTTTCTTTGGAAATAAAATAAACAGGAGCCATAAAGCAAAGGAACTGCTCCCCATTGATCCAGGCTGCGACCTAGAGGGTGGGAAGTGCTATTGAACCAAGGGGTAAACATGAAGAGTATTGGCCTGCAAGTCCAGCTGCCCACTCCAATCCACTGTGCTTTGCAATGGTTGCAAAGATATCTCCTCCTTCAACCTGCTTTTGTGTGGGGAAGGGGTTCCAGCTGCATCACTCTGTCCTCCAAACGCAGTTGGAACCGAAGGACTTTAAAATCTAGAAGCTCCAAATGTGGCCACAAGAGCTGCATTTTTCAAGATGCAGGCAAAGTGGGAAAGTAGAGTAGAGTGGCTAAAGGAAGAAAGATGCTAAGCAAGTAAGGTTCAAGGAGGGCTGGAGGAAGAGAAAGAAGGCAGGGGGAGGAGGGAGCTTGGAGGGAGCTAGGCTAGTCCCTCTGGTCCATGGACTGCACACCACTGGTTCAGAGTCTTAGTGGACAATGCACAAATGTATTCATGTAGACCTGCAAGATTGGTGTTGTTTTCGAAAGAAGCAATTTGGAAGAAGCGATTTGCAGTACCAGAACATCTGATTCCCTGCAAAAAAAAAAAAAAAAACAACCTACAAAAGGACACACGAAAATGTTCAGTAATCCAATAAGGCCAACAACTGCAGCTTTGATGCATCCCTACTGTCTCTGCATCATCTGACATCACAAGTGCAATATGAGCACTGTTCATCTCCAGAAAGCAAATAGTCCCTGAAGGATGCACAAATATCCACCACCCTTCTATTAAGTTGCACATTGTCTGTGAAAAAAATAAATAATGCCCAAACATCCACTCCAATCACATGAGCACCATATACCTATTTTATTATCTTAAGCTATGTGGCCAACCATGCATAAAAGCAGCTCATGCTGCAAGAAACCACAGTGCTAATCAGTATCTCTGCATACCTTATCCCTAATGGAAAAACTGCTTGTACGCATGCACACATTGAAAAGGAAAGTGGTTTTTTTAATAAAAAAAACACACCAAAAAAAAACCCTCCCAGATAACTTTTGATATAATTCAGAGGGAAAAGAGGAGCTTTGCCAGTTCTTCTGCTACCATCCACCCAAAGCAGATGTATAACATCTGAAGGGCTTTGGTCGCTTTCCTTAAATATTTGCTACACGAAGCCAATGGATTAGGGTGCCAAAACAGGAGTGTGCATATGCACCACAGTTCCATAGAGGCACAGGGAAAACAGCAGAATCAGTGCAGAATTCAGCTTCAAGTTCCTGGCACTTATGGTTGTGAAAAAATGCTTGAAATAACTTCATGTCCTCTTCACTTCTCCCAACACTGCCTTGGTGAAATCTCATAAGCCAGAGAGAGGAATTAGATTGTCAGGGATTTAAAGGCAGAGGCATCAGTACAGCCTGTTTTAAGCCTCCCTGCTTATGTAAAACTAGGGTTTAAGGAATGAAGATCCTGCCTATTCCTTCAGAAACACAGGAGGCTGCCATACCGCAGGTCAGACTGTTGGTCTATCTAGCATAGTGACTGTCAGTGACTTTCCAGGGTGTCAACTAGGAAGTATCCTCTCACATCAACTGCTACACAAGATCCTTTTCATGTGCTCTACTCACTGAGCTATGGCCTCTCTCTAATGCACAAGGGAGGGGTGTTTGTTTTTGCTTTGTGTACATTAAAATATGCAATTCAGCCTCCGGTATGAAATAGTATAGCAGGAATATAGGAAGCTATTTTATACTGAGTCAGGCCTTTGGTCCACCTACTTCATTGTCCACACAGCTGCCCAGGGGGCATTCCCAACCTGGAGATGCTGTGGTTTCAACCTGGGTACTTCTGCATGTAAAGCAGTTCTTCTACCACTGAGCTAGGACATTAATTTTGCTGAATATATTAGTTGGCCCTCTTCACTCTCAGTGATACAGCCTAGGCAAGAACACAGAAAGACAGGAGCCATGATCTTGGAACTAGCAAAGGCAACAGAAGACATGTTTCCTTCTGATCTTACGTCTAATTTATTTCTCATTCAGTACAGCGTTTGAGGAAGCTTCTGACACGCTATCTATTACAGGGAAGGCATCGTAGAGATGGGAATAAAAACAGCTCATCACTGTGCCCTTGGCATAGGCATCTCTTGATGTATTTGTTCAGCTCTGCCAGTATCAGTCGTTTCTTTGTTGCCTTGACCGTGAAAAGAAGAGCTAGGGAGGGGGGGGCAGCATAACAAAGACGATTCACTTGTAGGAGAATGTATACCTCGCTTCCTCTCAGTTGCTTAATTGCTATTATTTGGCACATGAAACAGCTGTGCAGAGTAGGTGGGAGGAATGCATTCTTTTTTCTGTCAAGTTATCCCCTCTTAAACTATCTCAGTTCATAAGAAAATCTCTGAGCCCAAGTCTCTACATGCCACCTTCCAAACTTCCAGCACAAATGAGGAGGTTCCCTGACTTGAGGGGTGGGCAACTGGTGGCCAACAGTCCAGCTCATGTGATCTTTGGTGCCAGGCCTCCAACCCACAAGTCAATGATAGTGAGAATTACTCAGGAGTGTAAGGAAGAGTTCTTTGTTCTGGGTAGTAATGGTGTAGGCTCAGCAGCCAGCACAGGAACCAAAAGACATGGTTTCAAGGCAGTAGGGCAGGATACCCGGAACTGGACAGAAGCAGTGAAGATGCCTTAACAGCCACCAAACCCTTCCTCCCATGCTTTCAAAGACAAGGGAGGACAAGCTCACTCACAAGACTATGAGATTGTCACATATTCAGATGTCCACTCCATCAGGGCTGGTGCATCTGATTGTACCTCCAGAGGAAGCAACTGGTTCTGACTGGCAACACTATGTCCTGCCCTTCTGATCCATCTTTGCCAATAGCTCCTCCACCTCATCCCTTCCCACTAGCTGGTTGATGTCCATGTGTTCTGAACCGCAGGTCCAAAGGAGGACTCATGAGAGTGGTTGGGTGCAGGGATACCAAAGAAGGATCTCAAAAATGCCAGAGAGATCGGCTCTAGTGCTTTATTAAAGAAAGGTAGATACTGTAGGAAGGAGGTAGCTTGTCCATGCCAACACAAACATTCATACCGGTACATTCTTTAAACACAAAGCAGCATATGTCACTTCACCTGACCAGATGAGTGCATATGTGGTCAATACCCAAATATTACAAATAGTTCCCCATTTTGGGCTCAGAGCCCAGCTCCCCAAGCCCACAAATAAGGGTAAGATTGAAGCAAGCCAATTAGCCTATATCAAAGCAAGCTAATATATGAGCTCATTGCTACAAAAACTACCAGTTAATTGTGGGGTTATCTGGACTACCAAGATGACGTTTGCAGAGCTTCCAGAACAGCTCACCTTTGGTTCAACACTCCCCACCCCCACTCTCCAATGAGACTCTGCAAACTCTAGAGTCACAAGAGGAGATTCTCCATCCTGCATTCTCCATCCCACATCCTCCATGTCTGGGTGCTAGCCTTCAAGCCCTCTCCACTTCTTCTCCTTCCTCCTTTTCCATCTGGGATTGCCAAACCACATGCAATCTTGATGGCATTGAGGCAACCATGACATCTGGCCTAATATGATGAGGATGATGAGAGAAATGAATGAAAGGGGTGCAAGGAAGGGACAAAGTGCTGCTGAGAATCAACAGTGGTGATAGCACTATTTCACTCAAGTTGATATGTAAGAAGGCAAAGTTTTTTTTCATTCTGCCCAGTAGTCATTGCATGCAGCATTGTTTGTGTTGCACTGCAGTTCAGCTTCTGTCAAAAGCTATGCTACTCATCTCATTATCTGCTATGGCAAAATTGCATAATTTACGTATTTTGTCTAATTAATTAAATAAAGAAATCATGTCATTTTGTTGTCGTTAGATTATTCCACCCTATTTATTTCAGTGCAAAGGAAACACAATGCAAATGAAGTGGGGGGGGGGGAGGAGGAAGAAATCAATTATATATTACTTGCGGACTGAAAGCAACAATAACAGCAGTGAATACTGATCATATTTGCTGGATTGGTTTCTGTTCCAGCTGGATCGGTTTCTGTTCCAGACACAAGATGAATAAGCAAACACCAGCAATTTCTGCTCCTGTTTCCAATTTCATCAGAACCTTCTGGCACCCCTACACACAAGAATGGTTTGCAAGATTTCCATGAGCATCTGGTTGGCCACTGTGGGAAAAGGATGCCAGTTTCAAAGGCCTTTTGCCAATCAAGCTCCTCTTACATTCTTAAGTAAAAAAGAAAAGAAAAGAGACACATCCCTTTTTGGCCCTGAATATGCCCACCACTGGCTTTGGTGTGACCCACTACTAGTAACAGATTACTCCTGGATGAATGCAGTGTGAGACAGAAAAGTTTTTGAACCCCTGCCTTGCTTATTGTTTAATTTGGAAATTCACGGTCACTTATTGTTTGTGGTAGATTAAAAACTGACCCCACAAAAAGTCTCACTGTCCTTTCCAGGTGATAATGTATCTGGGTGGTTGCAGCTATTCTCTCCTACTGCCATATCCAAATACTGGGTAAGAGGGGGCATAGAGCTGGTTTAGTTACTCAATGCCTGCAACTCAGTGGCATAGCGTGGGGGGTGCAGGGGGGGACGGCCGCACCGGGCGCAACATCTGGGGGTTAGGGGGCACAAATCCACTGGTTAGGGGGCGCAAATCCACGGGTTAGGGAGCACAAATTACTTGCCTTGCCCCGGGTGCTGACAACCCACGCTACGCCACTGCTGCAACTGCAAGCAATGGTTGCTTTTTTGTGATGGTGCCCATTCACACAACAACAAAAACCCTTTTATATCCCCATACATAAAATAGGATTCTTTTCATGGGACACAGTCCATGTATTTGTCAGATACAGAGGAAGCGATATGCAGGTGTGAGCCGGAATAAATAAATAATAATGCTCAGTTTATTTCACAGCTTGGGTACAAATAATTGGCTCTCTGCCACAGTGGCACCCGTTTCTCAATTACCATGGTGCATTTAGTCTTATTATTTTCAGACTGTCCCCATTTCTGAACATCCTGGATCAATCCAGGTAGACCCAAACTGTCCTGGGGCAATCCAGGACTGCCCCAACCCAGTCAAATTCCAGGTCAGTCTGACTAAGCCTAATTCAGTTTGGAAATCCAGCCCTCCCACAGGTTCCTCGCACCTGTTTTAAATTATCAAATACCTATATCAAACCACTTGAAAGAGACAACATGGCAGGGTTGCCATATCTGAAACGGTGAAAATCCAGACAGAACTTTTTTGGCAAAATAGCTATTTTTAAAATGCCATTTTTGAGCTGTTTTTATGGAAATTCAACAAAAACGTCACTGCCATACGTCTGGATTTCCCCATGCATTCCCCCCCCCCCCCGGATTACTGCCCAGACACTGCTTCTGACTGCAGTATTCTGGACATATCTGGGGAATTCCAGACGTATGGCAACCCTACAAAATGGAAGCTAAACAGTTCACTAATGAATATATTTCAAATTTTCCACCTTCCCTCCATTACTTACAGCTTTTGCTTAGGCAAACAGCCCACCCTACAATTGTGAAATAGATCAAGCCAAGAAGCACTATATTAAAAAGTGATAGTTACTGTAATATATTCCATAAGATGAATACAATGGCTGGTATTTAAATCCACAAGAGCATTATTATTTACCTCCCTTCTATTGAATACTGATCTGGGGGCTTAGCAAACAGAAAGCTGCTTAATTAAGTGATTTTTATCTCAGGGAACTCTGATTTAATAATAAGAGGTGGTTTAAATATCAGTTGGCATTTTCGTCATTCAATTTCCCTCAGTTATTATTAAGAATAGAAGCAGTGTGATTGCAATAATGATTTTTCCCCCCAAGTCTGTGGAAATGACTTTTAAATATGTATTCATAATGGTACCATTTCCTGGAACTTACTCTAATCTCAAACACTCAGTGTTTGAAAGTGGGACTCTTAAGTGGAGATAAGCCTCTTCTTATTGCACACAATACTGATTTCAACAAAAGACTGCTGCAAAAACATTCCTGAATGGCTCCAATAATGGCACCAGAACTGGTCTGTCACCAGAAAAGGTTATTGTAAAAGGGTAAATGTATTTAAACAAAATGGCAGCCACCACATTAGGTCTATCACAGATTTCCTCCTTTCACATGTAATGATTGTGTCAAAGGGGGTGTTAGAGTCAGAGGAATCTTGCACCTTCTTACACCTTACCTTTGGTCTTTCGAATTTCTGTGTCTCCCTGCACAAAGCCAAATTTCAGCACTCCACCCACCTCTGGCCTTCTGTCCTGCTCAGTTTACTATGTCAAAGTTGGGACACCCTGATGTTCCCCCAAGACTCAGTGCCCAGTGTGGTAGAACTGGTCATGCTGCCCTAAATCCACTTTTAGGCACATGAATAAACAAAAGAGCCTTCTTTGGTTGTGCATAAATGGACAGACTGCCCTCCTTCCCTCTTCCTCGCTTTGCCATCTGGCACACCTGAAGTATTGCGAGTGCTAGAAAATGCTATCCTATGTTGATAGGAAATACTGAACTTGCAGGCACTGGAAGACCAACTGAGTTGCTCACTAATATAAATGAAAACAAAAGGGGGGAAATGATGGGTGGCAAAAATGAATTTACTACGACTGAAGCATGAATGAAATTATTATAATGCCAATGAATGAAGAATAAAATAAACCAAACAATTAGAAGGCGGGTTGTGATTCACCTTGCAATCATATCCACAAGCCAGATCTGACCATATGCAATGAAAAACCTCTTGCAGTGCTGCTAAAACTAAGCACTGAAAAACCTCTTGCAGTGCTGCTAGGTACATAGTGCTTAGAATTTCCACAGCTGAAGAAGAACTATGTTCCATGAATTTCATTGGGTAGCCTTGAGCCAGTCACTATATGACAACAACAACAACAACAACAACATTATATTTATACTCCGCCGATCTGACTGGGTTTTTCTAGCCACTCTGGGCGGCTTCCAAAAAATGTTAAAATACAATAGTCCTTCAGATATTAAAAGCTTCCCTAAACAGGGCTGCCTTCAGATGTCTTCTAAAAGTCAGGTAGTTGTTTTTTCTTTGACATCTGGTGGGAGGGCGTTCCACAGGGCGGGCGCCACTACCGAGAAGGCTCTCTGCCTGGTCCCCTGTAACTTTGCTTCCCGCAGTGAGGGAACCGCCAGAAGGCCCTCGGCACTGGACCTCAGTGTCCGGTCTGAAAGATGGAGGTAAAGACGCTCCTTCAGGTATACGGGACCGAGGTCGTTTATGGCTTTAAAGGTCAGCACCAACACTTTGAATTGTGCTCGGAAACATACTGGGTGCCAATGTACATCTTTCAAGACCGGTGTTATGTGGTCTCAGCGGCCGCTCCCAGTCACCAGTCCACCTGCCACATTCTGGATTAGTTTTAGTTTCTGGGTCACCTTCAAAGGTAGCCTCACATAGAGCACATTGCAGTAGTCCAAGCGGGAGATAAATAGAGCTACCTGGCAAGACAGTCTCTGGGCAGATAGGGTCTCAGCCTGCATACCAGATGGAGCTGCCCAGGACACAAAATTGACCTGTGCCTCCATCGACAGCTGCAAGCCCAAAATGACTTCAAGGCTGCGCACCTGGTCCTTCAGGGGCACAGTTATGCCATTCAGGACCAGGGAGTCCTCCACACCTGCCTGCCTACTGTCCCCCCAAAACAGTACTTCTATCTTGTCAGGATTCAACCTCAACCTGCCATCCATCCTCCAACCGCCTCCAGACACTCACACAGGACCCTCACCGCCTTCACTGGTTCTAATTTGAAAGAGAGATAGAGTCTCAGAATTTCCCACCTCCAAGTATTGTCATGAGCAGGACTCACCCAGCTACAGAAATAAACTGTGATCTAGTCATAAAGGCACATTTTGGCTTGTGGGTGACAAAATTCTATGGGCACCTTCCTCAGCATTGCCTCCACCTTTGGAGGATACACACACAAGCAGCTCATCAGCTAACAGCCCTTGCATTTAAAAGCAGAAATTCAGGTTGTAAAGGGAAATGAAGAAGTAAAACAGGTATCAGACAACTCTGATAGATCTTGTTCCAAGAATCCTATTATGGCAGGCAAGAACTATTGAAAGGAGGAATCCCTCTATTTGCTTCCTTGACCAAGGGCCCAACGTTTCTTTCAAGGGCCAAGCTGTCTAAAGCTGGTGCCAACAGAGGCCAATAGTTCATAACTTAGCATGAAAAATGTGCCAGGGCAAAAGTAACGGTCATCTTTCACTTTGTGTGAAAGGAATAGGAGGATTAATGCATAAAGGAAGGGGAAGGGGAAGATGGACAGAGGGCTGTGCAGAGATGAATGAGCAAACCATAGACACTTGCATGCATTGGAGATAATGGGCGGATGGAGGGGATGGCAGAGTGAATTGATAGCTAGATGATTGTGCTTTGGAGCGCATAGCTGGTTAGATGGATGGGGGACTGGACTGATGAAAGGTAAAGGGAGGGTTAGATGAAGAGTTGTACATCACAAAAGGATGGATGAGCAACCCTTGCAGTGCTAAAAGAATAGACTTGAAGTAGTCCTCAGCACATGGAGCATTTGAAAGCCAACCCAACAGCCTTCATTCTTTGCAGTTACATCCTCAAGCTATATGAATCCTCTCACAACATTTAAATCACAGAAGGTAATATGTAAGATAGGGGGCACTGAACACAGCAAAGGAACCACAGAAGGCACATGCAGCAAACATAGGACATGGGCTCAAGGAACATCCAAAGGCCATGATGGCCATGTTCTACCTCCACTCTCAGAGGCAGCATTCAGAAGTAGAACTTAGCCATCATAGCTATTAGACATTGAAATAGTGATCCTCTGGATGTTCCCAGACTACAATTCCCATAGTCCCTGTCCACTGGTGATGTTGGCTGGGTCTGATGGGAACTGGAGTCCAGTAACTTCTACAGGGCCACATGTTCCTCCCCTAAAAGGTCCTTTGCATCCAACAGAGAGGCTTTCTCAATGTCGTAGATAAATTTTAAATGATTTTATACAAAAGGCAATCCCATTGAATTAAACGAGGCTTCATTGATTTCAACGGGGCTTTCTTTTAGAAAACTGTGCATAGGGTTGAAGACTTGTTCCCTTTATCCAGGATGAAATACAACATTTGTTAAAGGCGGGGGGAAACACCTCTGAAACTTGTTTTCTCACTCTAACTTTTAATTCTTATCCCTCTTGACACACACAAGTGGTGAAGCTATTAGCTATATTAAAAATGGTAAAACTCCACATTCTAGGGTTACATATATATAGGCTTTCTGCAATAAGAACCCTAAAATTGTGTAGAAACAGCCTCACTGAGAAAACAGTGCATAATTAGAAAAGCTGTTTCACAGGCTTTGAAGTGAGAGTTTAGGCCCCTTTTGCGAGCTAAGGAAAGCTACTTTGCCTGTCAATGTATACATAAATATATACACACATGGGTTCTTTCTACACACATTAAACAAATCAGCAATCCTCATGTTGTATTTAAAGGTCAGGAGGGATTGTTGTTTTCTGAAAGGCCTCCAAACCCCATAAAGGGCTGCAGCTAAGTAGGATTACTTTCCTGCAATGTGTGGATACAAAATGTAAGCTGATTAGGAATTTCATGACCTACATCTGTACATGAAGAAGAGCAACCGTATTTTTGTCATTCCACCACCACCTTCCTTCCAAAGATTACAAAACCAATTTGGATAGTTTCTTATTCTGCATCTGTGCTCTTCTGGTCCCATTCCCCCTCCTCTCTCTCTTCTGAAAAAAAAAGATAATGTGCTCCAACAATGTGCATGTACCCAGAAGCAGTGGTAGAATGTAAGGATGAACGAATCTGTCAATTTCAGTTTCTCTCAGTTTCTCATTTTACCATTCTTAAATATAGTTCTCCACATTTCCACACTGGTTTGCAAACTTTTTTTTTTAAGGTCCTCATCAAAGTTCATCAGCATTTTCACGCAAGTTTCTCCCAGTTTACATGCTTTTCTTTTTACATGGCCTTTAATTTGAATTCAGCCTGAACTTTTATTTCCCTTCTCTTCCCTCCCCCTCCTCTTTTATGAAGATCACCCACTCTGAGACCCCACAGCTAATTCTCCTCTGGCCCAAGTAGGACCAGTTCAGCCAGCTAGCCCTGGGGATTATCTAATTGATTTTTGAATTTTATTGTTACTCATGTTTTTATACTGTATTTTATGCTGCTTTTATAATTAAGTGTTTTAAAGTGTTTAGAATTCAGTCCACACAAGTGCCACAGAAATAACAATGTTGGTCAAGGGAGCCATGGACACAAAAAGGTTGAAAACCTCTGCCATAGAGTATTGAGTGTATTGGTGAGTGGGGAATCTGGAAATGGTGTGTGTGTGTGTGTGTGTGTGTGTGAAATGTTTGCTTAGAGGGAATAACTGGTTGAAATTCTAAATATGACCCCTTCCTTGTGAAGCAAAAATACACTGGAACATTTTGCTGTTCATCCCACCTGTTACCTGGATTTCCCAGCAGCAAGCTTGATTTTCTAATACTTCTTCCCATTGGCTCGCAGAACCTGTTTTGCCTTTTAGGGTTTTCTTGGCATTTTTCTTACAAATTACCTGCACCCATTTGAATTTGCCCAAGCCCTAAGACCATCACCATAAATCCTGCTCTCCAACCCACCAATAAATTATGTTACACTAGCAGGCAAAAGAGACGGGTATTTTTCTGTGGTGGCCCCACATTTGTGAAATGGCTTCCCAGGAAATATAAAGTGAGCCCCATTCATTCTGGCTTTTAAATGGGGTTCAAAGACATATTGGCTTCCAAAGGGTCTTTCAGACGAGATGTTTTCATTTAGTTCACATGGGCCAGTCTTGCATTATTTTAATGGGTGTTCATTTGTTTTCTAGCTGGTTTCAAATTCTGCTCTTACTGGCTTGATTAGTTTTAGGGACTGCTTGGCTGGATGTTGAGTTTATGTTACTTATTGTTCTGAATTGTGGGATTTTCTTGAAATATGTATACAACACAAACACACAAGTAGGCTGCCTTGCCCTGAAAGGCACGCTTAAAATATCCAAGCAAATAAATCTACAAAACATTTACAGGAGACCAGATAAGAGGCAGGAGGAGTGGCAAGGCAGCTTCTAGCTAGAATTGCTGAGCTGTAGGAAGAGCCACAATGTAAAGTCAATGGCATTCAAAGCACTAACAGCAGGGGATCAATTGAGGAGATGAGGGGGAAGAGAAAGGAAGGTAGTCAAAAGTGTGAATCTAGAGGGAGATACAAGGTCAGAATGGCAGGTGGGGAGGGGAGAGGAATCGGAGTAGCAGAACAAAACCAACCCTTTCACATTCAGAGCACATCATCCATGCAGCAAAGGTTGCTATGATTCTAGCCTGCCCTCTTACTACCCTCTATAATGCCTCCGCCTCCTCGCAGCCAAGAAACCTACCCTCTGCACTATGCTAACTAGTCCTGGCATGCCAACACACAAAACACAACCGTGTTATATAACAACAAAGCATGGATTCTTGAGTAGGAAATAAAACACATGCAAATCTATATATCAAGTATACTTCCTTTGTATATTGTAAAGTAATTAAAAAATTTAAAAATTTAAAAAGGAAATCTACGTTGTACAAGTGAATGGGGATGTTTTTGTTGTTGTTTTAAAAAAGGACACAGTGATAAAGACTAGTACGGAATTGTAGAAGGTTGCCAAAAAAATATTTATGCTGATTTATAGCCCACGCTATCCCTAGGGCTCAGAGTAGGCTGCTGCAATTATTCAAATATAGGGTAGGATGACGTTCTCCACACCCCCCCCCCACAGACCCGCAAATTAATTTAGACAAGGCAATAGGGTAGGAAGCGTTGAGACAGGGAGAAGCAATGGAGAAGGAAGAGAAAATTAAAAGAACATTATACATCTTTATAATGAAGAGATAATGAAAAGTTCATTGAGTTGAGAGCATCATTAAGCTGCTCTTTTAAGAGAACTAGCTGTGAGCCAGGAAGCCTATAGTTCACATCTAATCCCAGTCTTGAATTACCAGGTGTCCCTGAGCAAGCCATAACTTGAGAAGAACCATAGCTTAGTAGTGGAGCTCATGCTTTGCATGCATAAGTTCTCAGGTTCAATCCCTACCACCTCAAATTTAGGGGGACTGGGAATCCGATGGTAATAGGTGATGGGAAAGATCTGCCTCAGAACTTGGAAATTTGCTGTCAAATAGAGTAGTTAATAGTGGGGTAGATGGACCAATGGTTTGACTTGGTAGGAGGGGTTCTCCAGATGTTGTTGGACTACAGTCCTGATCCTTCCTAACTGACCATGTTGGCTAGAGATGATGGGGTCTGGAGTCCAATAGGATCCCCTGGTAGAAAACAAAGATGCTCCGTAGTAGACCATCTGCTCTGCATGCAGGTTCAATCCCCAGCATGGAGAAACCCTTGAGAGCTGCTCTTGCTGTGTAGCCCAGTGTTACCAACTGTTGTTGGATTACAACTCCCATCATCCCTAGCTAGCAAGACCAGTGGTCAGGGATGATGGGAGTTGTAGTCCAACAGCAGCTGGGGACCCAGGTTTGAGAAATACTTGTGTAGCCAATACTGTGCTAGACAAACCAATGGCCTGACTCCGTATAAGGCTGCTTCCTGTATTCATTTATTTATTCATATTTATATTCTTGTTTTCAGCATTTACACCTTGCCTTTTACGCGCATGCTTTACCAGGGTGACTAGCAAAAAGGGAGCAATAAAAACACAATAATGCAGTGAAAGCACAATAAAATTAAAATTAAAAGCAGCTGGTAAAAAACAGCAGCATAAAAAACCTATTGTCATATATATTAACAGCAAATTCAGTTCTCCAAGTGCAGGTCCTAACACAGTGAAAACAGCGAAAAGGGGGTTGGGGTTGGTGAGAATATAATGCTGGCTAGCTACTGGAGGTGGGAGGAGTTATAGAACGGAGTGCCCAGAAACATAAAGAGGAGTACTCCGCACTGCAACATTCTGCAACATTCTGTTGCAGTTCCCAATTGTCAGGCCTTCGAAGTTTACATTTAAATAGCCTGGGGATCTTTAAGGTTTTTTGGCTGGTGCTGAAATTACTGTATTTTTCGCCCTATAAGACGCACCAGACCATAAGACGCACCTAGTTTTTAGAAGAGAAAAACAAGAAAAAAAATCTGAATCCCAGAAGCCAGGACAGCCAGCGGGATTGCAGCGCAGCAATCCCATTGGCTGTCCTGGCTTATGGGATAGCCGCACGCAGTCTCTCCCGGGCAAGGGGAGCCTAAGGCTCCCCTAAGAGCCGCAGTCCCTTTAAAAAGAATGCGGAGTGTGTGTGCAGCTCTTGGGGGCTTTTCCCCGAGGAGGGAGAAGGGCAGCCCTTCTCCCTCCTCGAGGAAAAGCCCCCAAGAGCTGCACACACGCTCCAAGGGTCTCTTTAAAGGGGGGACTGAGCAGAGCCTCCTGCCCACATTCGCTCCATAAGACGCACACACATTTCCCCTTACTTTTTAGGAGGGGGAAAGTGTGTCTTACAGAGCGAAAAATATGGTACATCAGAGCAGGGGACTGGACACCAGCTTGCTTTGCAGGCCTCCTGTAAGAATTACTGAAACACATAGTATGCACAACATTTGGAGCACTTAGGAAAGTGTGGCATGCAAACAGCATCACCCTTTCCATTTGCAAAATCAGGTTGTGAGTGCCAGCAGAAAGGGAGCCAAAACACTGACAAACAAGAGAGAGGTATTGACATTCTCAGGAGAACCCCAATATTTGCAGAAGTACAAAGCCTAATAAAAATAAGAAGAAGAATGCAAAAACCTAGGAGTCCAATAAGGGCATGTTCATTAGCTCCAGTAGGGTGACCTCATGGCCTACTTTACAGGGAACAGTCCTCTACCTTGAAGCTGCTACCCCTGTTGGAATTCTGTCTTCTGCACAATGCTTAAAGGTGCACAAGCTCTGTGCTCTTTTTCCACCTGACCATCAAAAACACAACATGAAGTGTGAAAAGAATGAATCCTGTCTAGAATTTGCAGTGTTGACACTCCAAACTCTTATATATTTTTTAAAGAAGAAAATGCCCAGTATTCAAATATTTCTAATGCAATTGTACAACCTTGCCAAAAATCCATTCCAATATTAAAGGTGAGGGATAAAATGTGCTGCTTGTAGCATGATCCTCCCCCTCCCCCTTCCTCTGACCAGATTAAGAGCTGTTCAATAGAGGTATAATAGAATCTGTAAATCTACTACAACTCAGAAGCAGTGAAGCTGACATTGAAGATGCAGAGCTGTCATATTGGAGATACCCTGCACAATGAAGAGTTGCCATCCCAGTCCCGATAATATATCATCTGGCCATGGTAAAGTGAGAATAAAAAGAAGAAGAAAAGGCTGGGTTTCAACAAAAAAGAAAGAAAGTCAGATTAGACTGTGACACAAAAGCAACCAGAAGTTCCATGCTGAATAGGGATCGTGAGATATTAAAAAGGCAAGATGGGGGGAAAGTGGTTGGCATTGTAAAATTTCGCACATGCAGAAAGCTTGCCGGAGACATTATTACCAGCCATTCAGAAACTGCTGGCCTAAAATTTCATTTTCATCCAATGTAACAAAGGGCTCGCTTTGTCACAAACCATCCTGTTCCTGGAAGCATCTTTGGTCTTGAATCTGCAACTGCCCCTGCCCCCAACTTCTCATGGTTAGAGATGGGGAAACGGTGAACCTCCCCAGCTGTTTTTGTATAGGAGCTCCCATCATCTCCAACCACGGCCATGCTGGCTGCAGCTGATGGGAGTTGAAGGCCAGCAACATCTGGAGAGCCTGAGGTTCCCCATTGTTGCCATAGGCTAAGGTAGAAGAGCAGCCTTAGGCCTGTTTTGAAAATTAATTAGACCCTTGAAACCTTTCATGGAATATGCTTGAAAGGGCTCAGTGCTGCATGCTGCCTCATCCACAAAGGGGAAAACATACACCTTGAATTCAGGACAGTTTAGCTGGCCAGTGGATGTAGCTTCCTCAGTAGTGAAAGAGGTCCACTGGTCTCCTTTTTTCCCCAACTCTGTAAAATGAAGATGCTGATAATGGTAGCATCTCTTTTTTTTCCTGCTGGACAGGGCTGACTCCACCATTAGGGGTATCCCTTGCCATCTCCCTCTGTTGGAAGACAGCTGTTTGTGTGCCATGCAAACTACCCTAAAGTGACCTGCTACCGTCAAGTGTGCTAGATGATGCTACCCTGTTTCCAGTGTTGAAATCAGATTTAACTGCCAATCCAGTCATCTTCCTAAGGCAGAGGGCCATAGGAACATAGCCTTATACTGAACCAAACAATTGGTCAGTGGCTCTCCAAGGTTTCAGAAAGGGGGACACTCTTAGCCAATGTCAGAAACTGAGGTATGAAAGCCAGGAGCTAAATGGCACCTTAAACCTGGGTTATGGGCGCTGAAACAGAATGTCTAGGTGCGCTTTTTTATAACAAGAATGCAAAGCTGAAAATGAATGAACTGCAGCTAAAATCTTATGTTCATTTTTCAAATGGTTTAGTCCTCATCTGAAGACTGAAAAAAACAAAGCCATACTTCCCCTGCCCACCCCCCTAATATTCTTATGAGGGTCCCTTCTCCAGTCCTCAGAGATTGGCTGCAAGTGGGGAGGCAGAAAAAGGTCCTCCTTTTGTTCCAGCAGTGGCAGCTTTAATCTGAAATCTTAGGGGCAGTACTGCTCCCAGAGCTCAGAAACTGCTCACATTACTGAAATTCTCTGTCGCAAGATGTGCCTAGAACAATGGGAGTTTCGAACGCTGCTCTTAGCCCTATCTGGAGATGCCAGGGATTGAACCCGGAGCTTTCTGCATTCACAGGAAATGTTCTACCATTGAGCTATGGCATCTGAAAAATCCTGGAGAGCTGCCGCCAATCAATTTATACAAATCTGAGTTAGATGGACCAAACATCAGAGTCTGTATAAGGCAGCTTCCTTTGCTCCCATGTGATTTTTTATTGTTTTGTTTCTTAAAAGTAATGGCTATGAACTTGCACATAAGAGGGTGTTTGCAATGTGGTCCAACGTGGGCAAAATTCAGTCAGGTCAGAACCACCAAATTCCTTGTAAAAGTCCATTTCAAATTGATTCCTTCACCATCCAATGTGCTCACTTGCAGGAGACACAATTCCCCAATAGCATATCCACAGCAAGCACGGTTCCCTTGCTGAGCATATAACCACCATTGAAGACTACACACAAGATGCAACACTGCTGCCAAGCTTTGACTACAAGACATCATGAGTGCACAATTTATCTTATTTTAACTTTTTCGGTATTGTGTTTTTCCATTGCCTCATCTCAATCCTTTATCTTCTCACTCTATATATTACATATGAATACACACACACACACATATATATATGAAATGATAGTGATCGTTTCTGAACACACAAGACCAGAAATAATAGAACATCATAAATTATTGAAGATGCAAAGAGCTCTGATATATAAAGCACTAACATTCCCCTCAGCTAGATTCAGTGTACAAAGAGAAAATCCAGGAGAGAGAAAATTAACCACTAAGGCCTTTGTGAACCTCCAGGCTAGACTACTGCAATGTGCTCTATGAGAGACTGTCTTTTGATTACTATTTGGCACCTCAGGGGTGATCCACCCACACTATTTCAGCAGGACAAGACTCTAGATGAAACCCTTTCTTTCCACAGAAGATAGTCAGTGCAGATTCTGGGAAAACTGGTACAATGCACAGCCTCCAAAGATCTGGTCAGCGGGGACTGCAATTTCTCTATTGCACAATGGCTGTGTTGTCCAAATGTATGGAGAAGGGGTGAGGGGGAGATCGACGTACTTCAGAACTGCTTTAAAATACTAGCAATGCAGTCTGAGGCATGTTACACTTAGAAGTAAATCCTCTTAAATTCAATGGGGTAGGCTCCCAGATAAAGAATATTAGGATTGCAGCTGATAGGAACATATACAAAACAACTTCCTTTGATTTGATTTGTTTTAAACTCCTTCAAAATCAATAGAAGTACAGACTAGAATAAAAATATCCACTTGGAAGGCTTCATTTTTTAAAAAGGAAGCCATTTGATGCATAGCTGTCAGCGTTTCCCTTTTTTTAAGGGAAATTCCCTTATTCAGAATAGGATTCCTCGCAAGAAAAGGGAAAAGTTGACAGCTATGATTTGATAGCCCCTGAAAATAAAACAGAGATGGCATCTGACTGGTAATGGAATATTACACCATATCATACTAATTTGGACCATTGGTCAGTTGACCTCAGTATTGTGTACAGCAGAATTAGCCAACATAGAGGCTTCAAAATGTTACTGGACTAAGACACCCATTAACCATTGACCATTAACCATACTAGCTGGGATGGAAGGGATTTGGAGTTCATTAACATCTGGAAGGTATCATGTTGGCTACTTCAGTCTACGCTGACTGAGAGTGGCACTTCATGGATTCAAACAGAACCCAACCAGCAGCCTCTTTGGAGCATGCCTTTTCCTTTAGCTCTGCTGAGCACTTCCAGAGAGGGTGCAGCTTGTCAAAGGCTACCAAGGAAGGTTCATGGCTGAGCAGAAACTTGAATAGCCAATGCACCATGCTTTATATAACTCTCTATTCCAGGGGACCAAAAGTCCCACACTACCAAACTAGCGGTGGGTGGGGGAGGTAGACCCACACGCAGGAGTAACAGAATGTGCTTAACTGCAAGGCATACATATAATCAAAATGATACAGTGGAAGAACCTAAGGCTGCAAGCAGAAGCACTCATAATGTTTGTTAATGGCTCACCAAGCTCGGTCTGCAGGGTATTGTCGCTGGCATGCAGAGACATCGGAGTGACAAACTCCTGTGAGAAGTACAGAAAGATGAGTGCTGAGGCATTGGCAAGCCTGCCTGCAGCACTTCTGGCACATGGTGTCATTGTGTCAGAATTAGCAGAGGTGCTAATTGGCAACCCCTACTAGGCCTGATGAATGGGCAAAGAGATCTAGCTTGAAACGGAACACTCAGCTAATTTCAAAAGATGAGCAAGTGTAAGCTGTCAAACACATTCAGCTACCACCCTGTCATATTTCAAAAGATGTGCATACATAAACACACAGAGAGAAATACAGCTTTCTCCAGAATTTCTATTATTTTGTTGTTATCTCTGTATAATGCCACTTAGCTGATGATACTGCTTGTTGTTTCGCTGAACTTGAGGAAGACTCCAGCCTCCGCAACACCATTAGTGTGAACACACACAGAGAGAAAGAGAAATATTCAAAACCAAAACAGATAATCCTTAATGGAAGCTAATTTATTCTAGCCTTCTGCGGCAACTAACCATGTTCTACTTCCAGAGTTGGAGGCAGTATGCCTCTGAATATTGGTTGCTGAGAATCACAAAAGGGAAGAGTGCTGTTGTGCTCAAGGTCTTGCTTGCCAGCTTCCCATGAGACATCTGTCTGGCCACTGTAAGAACAGAATGCTGGACTAAATGGGCCAATTGTTTATATTCTACATCAGGGACTTTTCTTGGAACCCCACTGCAGGGGTGTGGAGAAGGAAGGTATTTGGGTGATTTGCAATAGAATGTCAAGGGTTTCTGCTTATGTTATATTGTCTTGTCCAGGATGTGTATTCTGTCTGGTGGAGGCTGGTTCATTAGGGTGAATGGAGCACTGCCTCATCAACCTCCATCAGTCCCCACCAAGCCCTCACCCACCTACATTTCTGTTTACTAGTCTAGGGTTTGGCTCTGACTGTCAACTTCCTCTTTAGTCTATTTTGTAGAAATCAGCAGGCAGGGAGATGTCAATTAGTTGGTCCCACCTGCCATTAGCTCCATTTCCACATATTATTGGCTCTGGCTCCACCTACTGTTGGCCTCCCAGCCTTCTGCCCTATCAGTCCCCATGTGCACTGATTCTGTCCCTTGCTTTACATCATCCTGTATTCAGCACTATGAGGCAAGACAGGAGGATTCTGCTTTTCCCCTGAATAGATATAGAATGTCTGCAACATTAATCCCTCAGAAGCTGACAGAAAGAGTGTGAGAGAGAGGGTGGGGGGGGAGAGTCTTTTCAAATGCCTCTCCATCTTCCAAAGAAGCAAACGGGTTGGTGATATATTGCAGCAAGGAATACGCAAAAGAGCTTCCAGGTTTCACCATCTCTACAGAGAGGCTTCCTTTCAGTTCCTCTCGAGTGAACCTCTAAGCTCTATTACAGGCGCTTGAGATTATGTTGTCATAACTACATCTTTGTGTCTGAAATGAAGTGTGGGCTCTTAGGTGCTGCTCTTTTTATTAGATAAAAATCCTTTCAAAATTGGTAAATTAATGGCTATGTACCACAGACATACGAGCTGTGGAGATAAAAGGGAAAGAGCAGGCAGAAGGCAAGCCTCCTGAGTTCATTCTAAAAGAAACTTCACTCGCAATAACCCTTTCAGGACAACAGATTTGAAAAAAACCACAGAGTGGTTTATTCTTAGTATCTTCAAATGCAATTTTTAAATAAAAAAACCTATTCTTGTCTTCTAATAAGAATATGAAATTGAATAACCGGCAAAGCTTTTAGAAATGTCACATGCAGAAAAACGCCACTGAATTAAGACTTACAATTCCATAAGTGATTTAAGGTTGCCAGAGCAACAATTGGGTTACAGCAGAGGAGAGGAACCCAGGCCCAGGGGCAAGATATGGTTCTCCAGGTATTTCTCTTTCTGGCCCCTACAGGGCCCTGCAAGTTTGCCAAGAAGGTTCTCAGGTTGGAAAGGTTCTTCAAAATCCAGGCTCAAAAGCCTCTCTCTTCATTTATGTCCCTTCACAAACTAAAAAGTTGGCAGAACCAGCTTGACAATTTCATATGGCAAGATAAATGCCAAAGAGTGCTAGTGTTGACCCAGGAGGAAGAACTGGGTGGTGGTAGTAGGTGGTGGCAATGAATATCTTAAAGGAAAGGTTCAACTCAGTAGATTAGCTGGAAGGAAAAGCTATTCTTCTCAGAGAGCTACAATTCCCAGAATATAATAGTAAAATATTCTTCCTTGGGAACCCTGGAAATTGTAGCTCTGTGGGGGAAATGAGAGTCTCAAAGAACTCTCATCACTCTTAACAAACTACAGTTCCCTTTTGAGGAAGCTATAACTGATTAAAGTGGTGTAAGTGTGCTTTAAATGTATATTGTGGGTAGATCCCTGGATTAGGTGGTCAGGATTATTCTGTATCAATCAAGTGGACAGGGCCAGTCCAAGGCTTTTTGCTGCCTGAGGCAGAGCAGGGGAAAAATTCACCCTGTCCCCACAACAAATCAAGGTGCATTAAACCTGAGGCTACAAATCCCACAAGTGCCTGTTTAATCTTCTCAAATTTAATCTTGTCAAATTAAATAACTATCAGTTTGCTGAGTTTCATGACACCCAATGTGTGCTGCCTGAGGCAGCTGCCTTACCCTGCCTAATGATGGGGCTGGACTTGCAGGTATATAATTTGGTACAAGGCAGAGAATAAAAATACTCAGGAATCTCAACTTCCATTTTCGAAGAAGAAGAAGAAGAAGAAGAAGAAGAAGAAGAAGAGCAAGTTACCCATTTTCAGCCAAGATATAATTTGATCAAAATGTCATCACTATATCTGGAATTTTAAAAAAGAAAAAACCATCCAAATGTATTACTGCAGTAGGCATGAAAGGATTTATTCTAATCATAATGAGACACAAATGCTTTGCCATGAATGTGCATCCATTGTTTTGTTAAATCCCTTGCTTTGTGTTTAAGTCATTTTCAGATTCAGCTGCCTATTTGAGAGGTGAAACCCCTAAAAATGCAAACATGTTAATTGAGTTTTGCTATCCTCAAAAGACTATAGTAGAAACCAATTATCACACACATTTGATGGACTGCAGCAATCAGATACCCAGTTGCAGGGGAGGCGGGTTTGCTTCTAGTGGTGCCTCAGCCAACTGGCTGCATGGTTAGTTTCACACAATGGGAAGCTGCAGTCAACATGTCCACCAAAGCAGCAGGGGAGTTAGCAAACAAAAACAAACCAAATCAATAAAAAACAAATGTTTTTTATGAAAAGCAAAAGAGAAAAATCATACAGAGTTTCCAAAAAAAAAGTACACGGGGGATAATTAGGACACTTTTATCAAAAGGCATCAAAGGAGACGATAACTTTGTATCACTGACAGCTACTGTAGGCACGGTTTCAACAAAGCTTAAAACAATTAATTCCCAAATTGCACACCATGAGGAATACAGTCATTATATAATTAAGGGCTCCTTGTAAATCCTGTGCAACAGAGGAGGTCATCTGTTGCCTCTCTGTGTGATTCACCCACCCACTGTTCTGGCCTTGCCTTCTTGCTCATAAACAATTCTGCAGCATCTCTACATCATGCAGCAGTAGATCATTCAACCACTCTAAGTACAAGGTCATGCAGAAGAATTAGCTACCTGCAGAGAAGTGGGTATGCAGAGAAGTGGGTCAGGGCTCAAAATGGTGACTCAGGCAGATGTATGGAGGGCAAGCCCTGTTGAAGGTGGGTGTAATGGTCCAAGCTTCAAACTCAAAATAGGAAGATAAGTCAGCCAAATCCAAAGCTGCTGTGTACCTGGCTGGGAAACTGAACTAGGCTCCTCACTCTAACCCTGGAAGACAGCAGAACTAGATAACCCTTGGGGACTTTTCTAAGAGCTTGAGGAATTTAGTACTTCCTATATTACTACAACCACTGAACAGCACAGGGAGCACTAGAGATGTGAAGGGAGGGTTTGTTTTAGTCACCATTTTAAGAACATCCCAGATTTATAGTTTCTGAACTAATGCAGACTGAAACACAGTTCCCCTTTGAAATGTCTCTGTCTCCCAAAGCTTTCCTGGCTGTTTGTGCCAAATAGTGCCTCTGGAGCTAGCATGGGGATGCTGGCTGCTGAGGTGACCTTAGAGTAAGCAAACAAGTGGGTGAGGGAGCCCAGCCAGGTGGTCCACCAGCCCTTACTGTTGGAAATGGATGGACAAGTGGGAGGCTAGGCAGGCAAGCAGGCAGGCACTGCACTGGTCTTCCTTGTGCTTGCTGTGTATAATGCCTGATTGAGAACTGAGTACCCAGCACTGAAGAGGAGCCTTTCTGCCTTGCAGGCCTGGTGGCACCCGCTGCTGCCACTCCTGCCTCCCAAGGTGAGGAAAGTGCTGGCCTCACATCCACCTTTGGTCAGTCTCTGTTGGGCCACTAAGGCTGGGGCATCCTCCCCCCAGGCACCTGTGAGGCAGTGTGAGGAGGCACATCCTCTCTTTGGGCTGGTGGTTCAGAGACCAGGGGTGACCAGCTGCCCGGAGGACTCCCAGGAGAGGGGAGAGGAGAGAAGAAGAGAGGAGAGAGGATAGGAGGCTGAGGGAATACAGTTGTACCTCGAGTTACAGATGCTTCAGGTTACAGACGTGTCAGGTTACAGACTCTGCTAACCCAGAAATAGCACCTTGGGTTAAGAACCTTGCTTCAGGATAAGAACAGAAAGCAGGAGGCCCCATTAGCTAAAGTGGTGTCTCAGGTTAAGAACACTTTCAGGTTAAGAACGTACCTCCGGAATGAATTAAGTTCTTAACCTGAGGAACCACTGTACTCTACAATGGAAGGTGTTTGAAAAGGGGTGAGAGGCTGCCAGCTCTGCAGGCAAGGGGTGACATCACTGGACTTTTGAGCCTCAAAGCATGTTTCCCCACAGGGGAGCCACAGAAAAAATGTAGTTGGTCGAGGAAGGTGTGCAAATGGCTTGCTGGGAGCTGTCCATAGTGCTGAATGCAATGGTCTGTTTTGCAGGTCTTCTCTGCCATGCCTGCATTGCATCCCTGAATTGTGAATACAAGCTACAGACAAATCAGAACAGTAGGCCTTCTTGCTATTTCATAAAACTTAGAGTAAATCTTTCAGGATCTAAGAAAGAAGTGTACTTCCAACTTTAATTCAGAAAAAAAATGGCCCTTACTTATCAGACATTTGAGGAACACTGGCTTAGATGAATTGCCCAAACAAGGCTTAAGCAGCCATTTCCCCAAAGTGTGAAGGTGGCAATAAAACAGAGTTTATCTTTAAGAGATAAGCAGCAGATGACCCTATGGCTATTAATCCTCAATATATTTTTGTAGTGGTTCAGAGATCAATTTGCTAAATAAGAGAACATTGATTTCAAGACTTTCTGTCATTACACTTTGACATCACGGGCTAAGTAACCTCTGCAGCTAAAAAAAAAGCTGATCAATCCCTGGTGGCAAGCAGATAGAGGGGGCATGGCGGAACACATGCTCTGCATGCAGAAAAGCCTCTATTTCCATCTCCAGCATCTCCAGGTTAAGGATCCCAGGTAGCAGAGCTGAGAGAATGACCTCTGCCTGAGGCCTAGTGATCCACTGCTAGACAGAAGAAACAATGCAAGTGATCTGACTAGATATAGGACAAATTCATATAACTGAATATGAATAGCAAGCAATCAGTAAATTACTTTATACACATCACTTGAGTTCCACAATCCTGACCATGCAGATGGGAGTGCTGAGGCCAAGAGCTTGTGCAAGGCCCAAAAAGTGAGTTTGCAGCTAACAGGTGGCATTTAATAATTGACTTTGTACCCTGCCTTTCATCAGATCCCAGAAGAGGCAACAATGCAAGACATTTGTAATACATAAAAAAAGAATTAAAATAATCAGTTACAATTATCAAACACAACACACACCCATTATTAAAATACAGCAGTAACCGTAACCAGTTTAAAACAGATGCATCAAGGTCACAACTCCTGACTAAAAGTCTTGGAGAAGAACCAGCATCAAAAGTCTGACATTGATGGTACCAGCTAAACCTCAAGAGGCGAGGACGTTCCTGTTTGTTTGAAATAAAAGTTTAAATAATTTCAATAAGATTAGCAACATTCCTCAGGAGGGTTTCAACTCATCTCTCTCATTTCTACAAAGCAAAGCTTGGAAACTTTTTAAAATCTTTGTCCCTTTTGCAAGGAAATTTCTGATCCTAAGCAGAGTTGGTGTAAAGCAATTTTGTATCCAAATGGCATCACTGCACACCCATGCAAACTAGCAGAACACAATTTTTATTTTATTTATTTATACATATTTTTTTACAGGCTACTCTATAACAGAAGTTTTCTGGGTGGCTTGCAGAAACAAGACCCACGTTAAAACCATCCCAATTACCTTAAAAATACATTAAAGTGCAGCAAATAAACACATTTCTAAATCCAAAAAGACGACTTCAAAAACAGAAAGCAGAGTTACCGAGTTCTGCAGCATTACGGTCAATCGAATTTAAAGCACACACACACACACAGTGCTCGTGCATAATAAAAAAATCACAAAACTAATACAGTACTAAGCCACCATAATAAATAAATAAATATAGGTAAGTTGTTTGTTTTTTTAGCCCTTTGCTTTGTGCTAGAAATGCATTAAAGTTGGGAGGTGGCTTTTGAAAAAAACTGTTTCGCATGTGGCTGCCCAACAAAACCCATGTGGCAGAGGTACACAGAAAAGAGCCTTCGATGATTATCTCAAAGGCACAGGTAGGTATTTGTGTGAAAAGGCAATCTTTCAGGTTCTGAGGGTCCAAGCCATGAAGGGCTTTGAAGGTCAAGACAGCATACAGTTCACTGGAATCAGCAGAAGCCCCGTTGCAATGACAAAGGAGCTGAATAAGAGCACAGATTTGTTTCATCCTCTGGCATTTGCAATGTCCCCAAAATCCAACATTTGATCTAATCTCATGATTAGAACATCTAATTCTGTACAAGTCCATCTTTTCTAAAATGCACCTAATACATCACAACAATTGCTCCAAACTCCAAATGAATCTCACCCTTAATCTATTCATTACTCCCCTCTGCAGAAGACACAGGTTTCTAAACAACAGAAGGACATGCTGTTTAGGGATATGCCCTCCAGATATTTGGGACTACATTTCCCAGCAGTTCCAGTTGGGATGACCAAGGTCCTGGATAATGGGAACTGTAGTCCAAAACCTCTGGAGGACACCAGATTAAAACTCTGCCACACATCTTAAGGTGGCAACCAGTCATGAATTCAGCATGGCAACTATTTAAAATGGCTCAGAAAAACACAACAGTTCACAGGATTCCTTCCCTGCTTTCCCTGGTATAGAGTGAGTAACTCCTAACAAATGGAGCTGATTAATTTTTCTGTTTGCCTAATGTTTACACACAGATCATACTGTTCTCTAATTTATTCATTACTCAAATTATGCAAACATTTTGTCAACCTAGACCGCTTGTGCTGCAACTCTTTCAAATTGCAAATTGTGACTATTACTTTCAAAATGGAAATAATGCAATTCAGTGCTACTGCACACCAACTAATTTGTAGGCTAGCTAATTTGTGTAACATACACAACTGATCTCGCTAATTAGCACTGAGAGTGTGTCTAGTTGTTACCAGTGTTCATTATATTATAACAATATTTAACGTATTATAAAGACTGCTAAAAATGATATCTAAGCAACATCACATGGCTTCTGCCAATAACTAAAGGCTGATTAATCACAGATTGTTAATCACTTAGTGATTCATGCACCCAGTGATGGAAATCAATGTATGAAATCATAGATTTACAGAATCATAGAACTGTATAATTGGAAAGGACCACAATGGTCATTTAGTCCAAACCCCCACCTGCAATGCAAATATCTTTTTGCCCAATGTAGGGCTCAAACTCACAACCTTGAGATTAAGAATCTCATGCTCTACTGAGTTATAGCCACTTGCAATGCCCAGTAACAGGCATTCAAAGGCATGCTGCCTCCAACATTGGAGGTAGAACTTAGCCAACATGACTAGTAGCTGACAGATAACCTCAGTGTGCCCCCCTTCCTCTTTACACTTACCTCTTCCTCACCACTGTTGCCCATTTGCTTGTCTGTCCCTCTGAAGCCAACCCCCCCACACACACACACACTTCTCAGAGAAAGAGAACCAAGGGGGCCAAGCCTCCTCCCCAATTGTTCCCTCTCCTTGCAGGCAGCAGATAAGCAAAAGCAACAGGAGACTGACATTACCAACGCCATACTCTGCCCTTGTTTCCAACAAAGCCCATTTACACAGCCAGGTGCTGGTTACCAGCTGTCAACCAACTGATATGTATCCATGTGTGAATCAAGCCTACAATCTCATTAACTGAAGGGCCAACAGCTTATATTAGTACTTTTGTCAAATAAAATGGAAAACTTAATGCAAATTAAATGCAGTCCTAACCTCCCTTACTGGGGAGTAAGCCCTATTGAATTCAGTATGACTGACTTCTGAGTGGCATGGTTAGGACCATACAGTAATTGTGTTTAGAACTGCAGGCTGAGTGACCATTATTTTAAACAGTTGCATGACCTGTGTGCTAAGTGGGCATATTGAAAGCAAAATGTATTTCCTTAAAAGAGGGGAGTGACTGCCCTGTGTTTATTTACTGCTACTATTATTGTGATTAACCACAAAGGAGATTCTTAAAACACAACTTTCTTGCACTTTACATCATAAATATATCTGTGAACCTTTGTTAAGATTCTTGCCTTCTCTTTTCTGAAACCTTTCTCCTTCTGAAATCTGCATCCAAGCTGTTAAATTTCCTGAAAGCGACCTAATCTGTAATTCCATATCTGAGGGAGCATCAATATATTTCAAAATTCACTGCAAGGTTTTACAAGATCCACTCCCCATCCTTTTACTTAAGAGATGCCTTCAATCCATTCTAAAGAAAATAAGCTCAATTTGTTATTCAATAGCATTTGTGCAAAGGTAATTTTAACACAGCCTTCCTACACACAACTTTTAGCATCGTTTGCATAGAACTTTGGCTGTGAAAACTAACTTGAAGCTTCGCTCATTCACTCTGCCTCTTTAGCATTCGCCTATCACATTGGGAAGGAATACTAAAGTTACAAATCTGTGACTAACTCGGGGTTTCAATCAAGTTTCTGCAATGGAAAAGCTTTCCCATTAAACCACACTTCACTCTTCTTTCTAATAAAGAAGATAGCAATGGCATGAGTTGCTAATAACAATGCCCCAATGTCACCATGAATTTATATCTCTTAGAGGGGCAACCTCACAAATAAGTCTACTTACAGTGCCACCCTACTCAGTTGGGACTTCCTCTCAGGTAGTAGCCTAAAGCAACGTTTACATGCCCCCACTTCCCACATGCACCAACCTCAAGAGTACAATTTAAATCAGTTTTTAAAAGCATAAAATCACCACTGCAGTTTAGTTCCAAGCAATATAAAAGACACAAGCGATATTCAGTTTCAGATCACTTGCATGGTTTCTAGTTTGTCCCAATGGCATCCATTTGAGGCACATTGATGGCAGCAAAATAATAAAAGAAGAATTAACTTGTTTCTTGATTGCAAGAGTTTCCCAGGTCTGGTCCCCACAGAGGTGACACCTACTCACCATTGATGACCAAATATGTTACAGAAATACTGCTCACTATGACTTTCTTTTCATTGGGAAACCTATGAAAAATATCTTGCCAATGTCAGTAACAAAATATTAGCAATATATAGTATATTGCAATTAGTGGTCCGTCTGGATCAATCCAGGTGGAACAGAACTTTCTCTAGTTAAAGCTCTTGATATTATTGTAGGATGAGCAATAAAGTTGCTCTCAGGGCCAGGGTTAGTGGCAAAAAGTGCATATGCCAGGGGTTTGATAAAGATCAAAGGAAGCAGACTAGGATAAGTGTTCATCTGCATGATTCTTCTTTGCTCATATCGTAACGCATAGCTCATTCAATGTGTTCACAATAATTGAACGAACAGTCACAAGACATTTAGATGTTAAATCATAAATCACTATTCTCTTTTGGGGTGAGGAGGAAATGAAAGGGAACAAAACAAGTGGAAATAGTCAAATTCCAATACCAAAGTGTCTCCTCTTATTGAAACCAAGACCTTGATATGTGTTGGCTGTGGTTCAAATATGAATTAACAATTGCACCATGTAGATAGATCTCTCATTCAACTGAATAACACAATTCATGGAAGAATTGCCTACACCTACACCTGTGAAGAATGCAACAGCAGATTTTACACTTATTCCTCTGCGCCCATCATATGCAAATTCTAGTAAGTTGTTACGGTAAAAGAAGGCCACGACTTTACTGATTACAAACAATGTTTGGCATAGGCACGGAGTATGGATCTACTGACTGGGCATCCTAAGTGCTAGTCAATGCACTGTCAGCCCACAGAGCAATTTGACTAATGTTGGGGTCTGTGGTGGCATAAACCACTTCTGCTGAGCCCCACTGGCAGGCCTGGCAGCCTCTGCCCTCCAAGATCCCTTAAGGGGATCTCTCCTTATGATGACGCAGACTGCCCCTCCCTTACCCCTCCCATTTAAGAACTGAGCCCAATGCCTCTCCCACTATCACAAGTTGTAATGAGAAAGGAGACAATTAGAACACATCCAGTTTGCGATGACAACCCCCTGCCCCTACAAAACCAAGGCCAGGCAGGCAGCAGGTAAAAAGTTTCTCTCTGCCCCTGAGAACCAGCAGCTGACTGGTGACCATTAAAAATTCCCTTTCCATCAAAAAGAGAACCAACTGAGTGTGTGTGTGTGTGTGTGTGTGTGTGTGTAAAAAGGGGTGGATGGGGAAGCCCTTGATAATTAAGGTGAAGAGAGCATTGGAAGTTCCCCTTTTATGCTCAGGGAGTAGACCAGTCCAAGGGAGCCTCCTTCAGCTATTGCCCTCATACATTATTCAGTAAGGATAACAGCAGATAAAAGACTGATTGGATTTTAACATGTCTTTTACCATTTTCCAAAGTATCTGCCCCTTTTTTTTACAGGATCACCATGTACTGTGGGGGGGGGGTCAACTTTTGGAGCCTGACACACCCACCACTTCCCTTTGCTTCCCCCCACTTACTTATTTATTTCCTTTTTCACACGGCCCAGTGCCACTGAACTGCCATCTCCATGCAATTCTCCCTCTAATATATTGCAACAGAAAAACTGGAACTCTTGTGAAGTGAAAACTGCCAAACCACTCTTGGAATCTCTCTATTCAAGTCTTTCTTCCATTCTGCTGTATGTTTATGTGTTGGCATCTTACATATGTTAACAAATTTAAAAAGCATCCGGGCCTGTAGGTCTACAGCAAGGTTTCAGTTTTGGTCATATCCCACCATATCTCTTGACGTCTAATCAATCCATCCCATGGGCCCAATCAGGCCAGCAGGGATCCTAACTAGGCCCACAACGAAATTTACCCAAGCCACATTGATCTGCCCTACACCTTATCCCAGGGCAGATGGGGCAGATAAGATGTTTCTCCTTGCCTGAATAATATTTGCATAGTAAATACCTGCAAATCCCAATACCTGTGCTCACACAGTATGATTTAAGATAGCAAGTGTAGAGGTAAGCATGTGACCTGGCATCACAATGGTGTCAGATGATTGACAGGTTAGGCAGCCTTTGGATCCACACCTACCTGTCAAAATGGCCTTTGGATCCATTGAGTGGCCTAAGGATGCATCACACCAGATGGAAAAGGTTTTGCAGTCCTGATACATGGGACAGGCAACTGGAATCTACTCTTTCATTTCTGGTAGCAAAATACAGGAGCAGTGGCCTCACTCAGCAACAAGTTAACCTTGAATGAAGGCAGCAAATCTGGGCATGGGCAGTGGCCCAAGATTGACTCAGGGGTCACATGGTGACCAAGATGAGAAGGATTCCGTATTATCGTGCTGTCCCTGCTCATCCTTCCTGAAGATCTCTCCTCCAACCTAACCCCCTTTTGATATAAGGAACCAGTAAGCCATACTTTACCTGCAGCCAATTTATACCCCACAGCACCCAGCAAAAGATCAAACCTACATCCTCACAGCCCCGCACAAAACAAAAGATCACTCAACATATCCAGAAGTCTGAAAATGCATTTAAACAACTAACTTTAAAAAACAACCACGGGTTTGTGAAGTCAATCACACCTTTCTTTCTCTCTTCAAACACCCGAGTCATTATTTTTAATCACTTGAACTGGCAATCTCTTCTTGGATGGAGGCAGCAGTGAGTGCACAACTTTCTCCCAGGGATTATCAATGCAACATCTTCTTTGCACTCTTCCAGGGACTTTTAACAAGGGCCCTGTGAAGTGCCCCATCAGGAACCCACAGGAACATAACAAGCTGCCTAATTTCTTCCCAGATTTCCAACCCCCCTTTGTCTTTATTTGAATCCTTGCATTCTTCAAGAGTAAGCCTCTGATTCTCCCTGAAAAAGGCCTCTGCACCTCAGATTTTCATTAGAACGGCAGAAACAATTTGCCTTCCGAGAGTGCCTCATTTGCCTTTTCCACAAGTGCCTCATTTATTCAGCTATTTGAATGGAAATCCTGACTGTGACTTCAAATGCCCACTGACCTACCTGCTGCCTCATAATGCGAGCAATCATCTCCCATTTTGCCCTTTCCATACCCTCCGGCCGACTCAATTCATTAGCATACCATTAAGCATTTCTGGCAATGGGGAAATGTCCCATTCTCTCTCACTACATAAATATCCTCTCTCCACATTTAACTCATCATTCTTAATCAATGCTTGTACCATTCCACTACAAACTTCTTGAGATGCTAAGAATGTTTTTTTTCTTTTCTTTTTTAATTGCCCCTGCTTTTGTTCAAAATCTTGTTTTGTCCCCACACTGATCCATGTCAAAAATCCACAGCATGTGCTAGGAGCCTACATATTTGGCCTATTTTCATTCCATGACGTATTCACATGTGCAATGAATCATAGGCCCATTATTTTAAAAATAAAATGAAATGAAAGGTTTGCATTAAAACCATATATGCTTTCCCCTCAACTATGCATTTTGTATGGTTTTCAATGCATTTCCCCCTAAAGCATGCATTTTGCTTTTGGAACCATAAGAGCACCACAAAATTTAGAGTAGCGTGCAATGTGATTGATAGCTGCATTCTGGCCTGCATTCAGGTCTAGGGCTAGTGAATTAAGCTGGTTCACTTTAAATGCAAACGAAATGAATTTCCCCTTCACCCCTAACATATCTACTCTCCACTATCAAAGAGACATGCTTCCAAGTGGAAAAATCTGTTGCATACCCTCCAACATTCCTCATATGAAAACAGGGGCATGTTCTACAGCCCGCCCCATGCCTCTTCCTCCTCAGAGGCTGGGGGCAAGAATGCAGAAGCAATGGCTTAACAAAGCAAGCTGGAGCCAAGCGAACATAACAGTCACTCTTTAGCACCTAAGACCCCTTTGCTCCCCTCACGGGCAGGCCCTACCCTCTTTGTTCCACTCACCACTTTCTTTATGGCAGACCAACCAACTGATGAGCAGGAAAACGATGGAAAACTTCCTTAGGGGCATTCAAGTGACCCAGACATTTCCCTGCCCCCATAAAAACAGGAAGTGGTGCCATATTGAAGGGGTGGAATGGGAGGTATAGATCTAAAAAATGTGGTGGGACACACGGATCTGAACTTCCAGTAACACCTTGAAACACGGTACTGAAGGGAAGGCCTCAGGAATTCAGGACTCTGCATGACAATGTGAGGAGCTGAGATGGCTTAAGAGTTTTCATGAAGATCCCATTACTTTGGGGCAGTTGGAGGGTATGTCATTCTGGAGTATACAAAGCTAGACAGAACCAGATCTGCTCTGGGGCTTGTTTTCCTTTTACATGATAGTCCTTCTGTGGCTGATTCCTCTTGTGTAATATCGAGTCCAGTCCGGGTGCTCATCCACCCATGCACAAATCACCTGCAGAAGTGCTCAGAGCTACTGACTATGAGCCAGCAGGCATCATACAAAAGGCATATATTATAAAGCACTGGTGACTGAAGACTAGGAATTGAGCCAAAGGTCTTATGAAAAAGGTGGGTTTTGAGACACCTCACACCAGGGATTACCAACACTTTGGGACTGGTAGGCACATCTGCAATTTGGAGAAAGTACTCTGCTAGCCACATGACCCGGACAGTAACATGTCTGTGGACAAACGCCGGCTCTCTCGGCCAATAAAGCGAGATGAGCGCCACAACCCCAGAGTCGGCCATGACTGGACCTAATGGTCAGGGGTCCCTTTACCTTTACTGTGGGCACCAGTCACAAAATGGCTGCCATGGGGTGTGTATGCTGTAACACAAAATGGCTGCCACATCTAATGGAGCAGAAAAAGAAACAAGACCACAAAATAGTGTGGGTTTGCTTGCCCATCAGCTACCCCACCAATTGAGAAAAGGCATCTACATCAGCCACTTCCACAGCGGCTCACAGAGGCATCCTTCAGGGGGCATGTTCAATACAGGAAAGGCTGCTCCAGAATAAACAGGAACAGAGTAGACAATGCAAACAGATTTTTACACATTGTGTGGTTGCTTTTTCAGAGGATACTTATTAAGACCTTTTGCAGGCACTGGCAGAGAGTGTGGTGACCAGAAGCACCACAGGGATGACGCTTATGTTACACAGCCAATTCTGAATATGCTTTGCCCAATGATATACAGCAAGAGCCCTATTTTATTTTATTTTTAAATGAGGACATGTCAGGATATCAAAAAAGACCAGGAACATATTCTGCACCCCTCTATTTTTTGAATGCACTTCTAGTGCTCAAGAGATAAACTCAAATTCTAATAAAGCAATTTGCGGGGGGGGGGGGGCAGGAAAGCTGGCAGAACCACCTTCAAAGAGAGTTGAGACCTTGGGATGTTGAAGGCTTGTATACACTTATTACGATCACTTGGGCCACAATGCTGATGTCACAATTAGCATGCATAATGAGGCAAAAGTATTGGTTGTGTATAAATTTCTTTGCTCCTTCAATTATCCAGCCAAGAGGCCACTTGGCAATTAGCTTTAAATTACTCTGTTAAATTACTACCTGTGCTGCCTTTTGTGAAAGCAAATGTCTTACCACCTTGTTGTGCCTCCCTTTTGAGGTGAACTTCCAGCAACACTTCAACTTTGAATGAAAACACCAAAGCCAGCCATCTCCATTGACATGCATCTGGGATAGTCTAGCAGTCACTGCAGGCTTTCAAAGTGTACCTCCACTTAACCCTGGTGCCAAGTCCAAGAAGGTGGGCCTCAGGTCACCCATCTAATACTCTCACTAATTCCATGAATTGAAAAGGTGATTTATTTATTTTTGAAGGAAAAATATAGGTATACTGCAACTAAGCTAAACAAAACAGGTAGTGGAAACCAGCTTCAGTGAGTATATTAATGACACTTATTTATGTATTTAATTATTAAATTTGTATCCTGCTCTTCCTGCCAAAGGAGACCAACTCTGCCCCGCTCAACCACTAAAGTCAAAGTGATATGGATCAGAACAGCTTCCTCGCCCACAATCAGATCATGGATGAAGATGGACGTACTCAAAATTGACCTGGCATTCAGAAGCAACAGCCACAGACCCAAGGACTGGCTGATAGGACAACCACAATTCCTTGGTTTAGAGGAAGGGCTGGAACATGGCACAATCACTAATTGCATGTGCCCCTTACTAGACCTGCCCCACCCTCCAAACTATACCTGCCCAGAACCACTGAGACTGGGGTCCCCTGATAATTATTATTATTATTATTATTATTATTATTATTATTATTATTATTTATATCCCGCCCTCCCCAGCCAAAGCCGGGCTCAGGGCAGCTAACAATAATAAAATAGTACAACATTCTAAAATCATTTCATTATGAAATTAATTCAAATCAAATAGATGGCAACCATTAGGCTGGCTGATATCCCTGGCTACTCTTTTATGTCCTTTAATTTAAAAAGCAACAAAAATCCCAAATTTAAAAACACACAAGTTAAAAAGCAGTTAAAAAGATATAAAACATTTTAAACAATAAGGGCAAGGCCATCCCTAGATAAATGATGTTATGGGGATGGCCATGGCACCCTCATCAGCCCAGGTATTGAAACAGCCCCTAATCCCTTTGGGAGTGAGGTCAAGCTGTTAGAAGCTGCTGCAAACTTCCAACAGCTTGACCAAAGGCACCCTCTTCTGTTGTCTCCCAAAACAGATGGAAGACAACCCCTGGTAGATTGAGCCCAGGTGCACTCTCAGTCAGTCAGTCAGCAGGGTGTGGTTGGGCAGGCTTACCTTTGCTAGACATATATATGCATATATATCCATTTATCAAGGCAAAACTTTAAAAACTTGGAGAAAGGCAACATTTGAATTGATGAAACTCCACAGAACCATCTGAATAAAGAAAGTAAATACATGGGGGTAATAGGTGAGTCTTCCAATAATGTATTTCTCCATGGGGACTTTTTTGTTTTGTTTTGTTTTTTAAACACCTTGATATCAGATTTCAGAGGTCAGACACCAATTTCAGGGATCAAATATCAAGCCCACAAAATTGATATTTGCATTTCTGCTGGGAAATCTGTTCCCCAAATACTCCATTTCAAATGCTTGTCTTCATAATTCACTGTGACATGTTCTTTAGCAATCTTCCAATACACAATTCATTGCCGTGCCATGCAAGGATCTAAATGCAAGACATGAAGCTGCATCCATTGCGGTGGAAGAAAATCAGCTTCAGCTGTTATGAAGCTGTGTTTTGATTGATATGTGTATTAGCTGGTCTGAGTACTCTTCCTATATGTCACAACAGAATGCACCTGGGGAAGTAGCTAAGTAGCCAGAATGCCATTGGGTGCTATACATGGGGCTGCGTCTACAGATGGTGCAAAAACTTCAGCTGGTGCAGAATTCAGCAGCTAGTTTGCTCACTGGGACAAGATGGCTTGAGCATATAATGGCAGTCTTGGTCCGACTGCACAGGCTGCCAAAGTTTACGGGCCCAATTCAAAGTGCTAGTTTTGATCTATAAAGCCTTAAATGGGACCACAATACCTCAAGGACCACTTCTCCCCATATAAACCAACATGAACTCTGTGATCACCATTGGAGGCCCTTCTTCCACAAGAGGCACAGAGGGTGGTAACACGAGGATAGGACCTTTCTGTGGTGGGTCCCCATTTGTGGAATGCTCTCCCAGTGAGGCTCACGCGGCAACTTCATTATACAGTCATACCTTGTTTTGTGACCGGGATCCAATCCGGAGCCCTGGCCACTAGCCAAAAAGGATGCAGGGCAAAGCGCCGTGTCTGTGCATGCACACGGAGTGGTTTGCGCTTCTGCACATGCGTGAGTAGCAAACCCGGAAGTAACCTGTTCCAGTACTTCAGATTTTGGTGGTCCGCAACCCAAAAAAAACTCGCAACCTGAAGCGTCTGTAACCCGAGGTATGACTGTATTTTTAAATGGAAAATTAGGTGGCTCTTCTGCTGCCTGTAACTTTAGTGTCTTTCTCTTTCTCTCTCTCCCCCCCCCCCGCCCCCAAAAACCTCAGAACTGACCTGGCTGCTGCTAGGATAAATTAAAATAAACTTAAGAAATTCATAGATGCCCATTTCAAACTCATTTGCTTCAATGTCACCCATTTCTTATTGAATAATGAATGAAAAAACAGGAGCCATTCATTTCATTTCTTTTTTTTATTCATTAACAAATGAAGGCACATCCTGGATATGCTGGATCCTATGAGGCACAGCATCCGATGCAGTACTACACAAAAGGAGGCCATTTGTCTTCCTCCAACAACAGCAAGACCCGTCAGCTTAGAAATCAATCTTCGCGTTGTCTTCAAGAACCTTGGGGAGATATAGCTGCCTTGTCTTTGGCTTACCGAAGATCAGTAGGACAAAACTGTAGGACTGCCAAATATAAACCGATAACATCCATGACACCAAATGGACAGAAGTCCGTCACTTAACGGTAGGTTATATTATTTCCTCAAGCATCCAACCAACAATGCTGTGCTGGCTGAAGCTGGAGTACAAAGCATATGGAGGGCACCAGCAGGGGCATAGCATGAGGGGCCCACAGGGGCAGTTGCCCCAGGTGTAAAATTGTTAGAGGCACAAAATTTCAACAGCCAGTGCTGCCTCAATACAGCTCACTGGGCTCCATTGAAAACAGCTTCTCCATACCAAGCAGGAAGTGACCTCTCCAGAAAACAGAATGACTCTTCTTTTCTTATCTCTGTGGCTATTATCTCCTGGGTGATGTGGACACCATCAGGAATTTGAAAGTGCATGCACACTCCATCTGTTTCTCTCCCACCTGCTCCATGTGGTCCTGGGCGCTAGGAACCCATGTTATACCACTTGGTATCAGGCTGGCGAAGAATGATGTGGGAGGTGTGCATCAGTCCTAGATTCCTCAAGCAGCCCAGGGGGCCACCAGGTGGCGCATTGGAAGATGGCCAACAATAACATCTCTCCAACCCACACAAGGTAATTAAGAGGCTGCTATGGGAAGTATGTAGTCTTCCCAACCCCCCAAGGAGATGGGGGGACAGTCTTACCAGCGGTGGCCATAATGCACCCCCGGAATCGAGAGAAGGGGGTGCCGGTCACTTGGCACAGCCCTCAGTGAAGTCTGCTTTTCCCGGACGCCGTCTCCAATCTGCGCGTGCTGGTTCGCTTTAGCTCGGAAATATAATTGGAGATATAATTGGAAATATATAATTGGAAAGGAGCTGAAGCACATACATCAAGCAAAGTTCGAGAGATAAGGCTGCTGATTAATGGATCTCTGGGATCAGAGCGGTGGGAGAGGACAAATAAATCAAGTGATGAAGCGCCATTAAGAGAGTGGTATGTTTGGAGAGAACAAGGGGGGTGGAGGAAAAAAACTTTTCTTTTCTTTGCCCTATGTGAGTATTAATAACCCTCCACCCCAAAGAAAGAAGAATCGCCGTATTTTATTTATCATAAGCAGGAATTTAAAAACTGTGTGGGATGAATTAATGATGAATGAAGAGAGGATTGGTAAATATCGGAGAATGGAAAATTCTATGACGCAGTTTAAAATGGCGTCTCACAAGACAGGCTTGTTTAAGAAAGATAGGGGGAGGAGAACCAGGACTCATTGGAATGTAAATGATGATTGAATTTGATTTTAACCTGGCAGAGCCCTCTATGAGATATTTTACAAGCCTGGGGAAACTAAAGGGCAGACCGAAGATAAATCTTTGAAGGAGGAAGGGAACGGCGGCTGTCCCGAGATATGACTTGTGGAGTGTGTAAAACCCACACAGACGGTGTTTGCTCTAAGCTGCTTGTGAAGATTATCAGAGATCGCAAAGAAAGGAATATATGACAACAATAAGAAGATGAAGAAAGTAATAAAGAGACTATCTGGATAGAACTGGATAGAACTGTTTAATTAAAGCAGTAATAGAAGTGATGTTTGGATCCTCGTTCGGAGCTTGATGTATGGGTACCCCCAACAAAAATTGAAAAATTTGGCTGTATAATTTGGAACTAATGTGAATTGAAATAATGTGATATGATTGGCCTGTTAATAGAAATCATGTTTGTTTGTTTGTTTGTTTAAAAAAAAAAAAGATTCCTCAAGCAGCCCTAGCTTAGTATGGAATGATAGTACTGTGGATGCAAATGGAACCAAGATGGCTTCAAGGTGGGGTTTTTTATATATTTTATTTATGATTTTCATTTATATACATTTCAGTGGTAGTTTAGCAGTAAATCAAACATTTCAAAATTCAACTTCCTTCCTCCTCTTTCCGCGGTTCATTACATTTTTTATCACCATTCTCTGCATATTCTAAGTTATATTAAATCATTATTTTCTTCATCTATTTTCATATATCTATATTTTATAGTCCTGGAGGTTATTACAATAGTCCAGCCAATGCCAATGTTTACAATATTTTATAGTAACTGGAGGTTATTACAATAATTCTGCCCAGTGGCGGAGGAAGAGGAGTGCGGGGGGGGGGGAGTGCACCACCATCCAAGTGAGATGCCATCGCAGCTGCCCCTCCACCTGCGCTGGGCACCATGTGGGCAGTGTGCCACACCCCCAGGACACATGCCAGCCCCAGCCCCACCTGCTCTCTGCCCCCCCCCCCCAGTGCCGGAGCATGAAGCTCCGCCACTGGTCCTGCCAATGTTTTTATCTGTTTGCAAATTATTTGTAAATATTCAATATGCCATTTCCATTCCTTTATTAAAAAGTTTGTTATCCTGATTTCTTATTCTTCCAATAAAAATAATGCTCAGGCAAGTGCATTACTTCTTTAGTGAACATCCACAGTTCAAGACCTTAGAGATCAGCAGCTACAGCTAACCAATATAACTGTTCTCTCCAGTTTTCTGGTAACTCATGTGACAGTGTGCTTGGTTTGCAGAGTCAAGTGCACACATAAAGCAATGTTTGAAACAGCTATTGGCTTGCAGCCTAAGTTTTCTATCCTATGGCAGCAAGGAATGTATTGGTGGTGGTGAGGACCCTTCTTAGCCAAACACTGGAAAAAAGGCCAGCTGCTTCAGATTTATTTGAAGGAAGTCCTAGAAATTGCTGAAATGGATGAAATTGGCAAGCAGATGGGCTTTATAGGGAGAAAAGTGCTCTGCATGTTCCAGTTGAATTATTGAATAACTGTTTTCCTTCTTTATTAGTTACTGGAGCACATATGGTAGAGGAATAGTACTGGAAATATATAATATTTATACAATGACATAACATGCATGGCACTATGCAGAGTCTTATGTGCAAAAAAAGACAAGTCCCTGCACACAAGGAGCTTGCACTCTTAAGGTGCAACTAATAAGTCCAGTTAGTGGAAGCCCAAACATGGACTTCTGCTTATGCAACAGGGCTTTCCCCACTCTCCTGCCCTTGGCACCCTCCCAAATTGGTTCGAGATGCTTGGGAGGACACCCCAGAAGAAAGGAGGGACCATTCTGTGTGGCAAGCTGAAACACTGGCCTTAGTAGAACAATCAACATAGCAGTGAGGAAGATCAAAGTCGAAGGGAAAGGAGTGGGGAGACAAATATAGGAAAGGATGGATGTAAGAAAATAAAAAGTATATTTATTTAATGACATTTATCATTCACTTCCCATAAAATATTTCAAAGGAATTTCACAACAAGAAGCAAATATAATGATTTTTAAAAGTATTTGGTGGTATTCAGCTAAGTCTTACTCAAAGAAAACCTGTTAAGATTAATAAACCTAATTGTGTAATGTCCATGAATTGTAATGGGTCTGCTCTGAGTATAACTTATTTGAACAACACCCACTTTGAGCAGTGCACCTTCTCATTTTGATGGCGTAACAGTGGACAAAGGAGAACCTATTTTCATTTATGGTGTGCCAGTCCTATGGCTGTAAAATTTTGGGAAACAATACAGAAGGAAGTTCTTGTGATTTTGAATGACAGATAATGCCCACATCTAGACTGATATGATTGTCCTTATTGAAAGCTTCTAATCTCACTATTAAAACCCTTGCTTTAATACCCTTTCTTATTAGGGCAGATACACTGTCCACAGCTCAAACATGGAAATCTCTGGAAAATCTGAACTTGACTTTATGGCCCATAAATGCCTGGAAGATGGTGATAGTAGAAAAGCTAACACATGAAATTAGACTGGTGAGAGGTGTAGGAGAAGCAAGCAATTTCTGTGCAGTGTGGCATGCTAATAATACAGAAATGCAATACCCTTTGTCAACAACTGTAACACATATCTAGAACCTATGGAAAACTAAAACATTGTCTTTATGTTAGATGGCGTGTGATCTGTTGTTGTTATTAATAATATTTATATATAAGAACAGAAGCCATGTTGCATGGAAAACTGATTCCAAATCCAATACAGATGTGGACTGGGAGAAAGATCTCCACTTAAAAGGCATGTGGGGGGGGTGCGGGTAGAAAGGACTTGGAGAAGCACTGAAAATGCAATATGGACAACCCCTGTCTGATACGATGCACTAGAAGGGCAATCCAGTGAGCAGGTGCCACCACACCAAAGACCCAATTCCTATGTCATGCAGAATGGACCGTTTAGTTTCAAGGGTGAGCTTTATGGGGTATAATAATAATTAATAATAATAATAATAATAATAATAATAATAATAATAATTTTATTATTTATACCCCACTCGTGTGGCTGAGTTTCCCTAGCCACTCTGCTAGGCTGCATAGAAAAACTAAGGTTTGAAGGACTTAATGAAGGAGGGCTTACGTATTTGGAAAGGAGGTTTCTTGCATGAGGAGCACCTAGGGAGTACAGTATGCACAGAATTATTATCCTGTGCCCACTTGGGACCAAGTCCACTGAACTCAATAGGAATTAACTTCTAAGTAGACAAAGACAGTGTTGTGCCTTAAGGGAGCATGGTTTTTATAATGGTCTAATGAAAAATATTAAGCGATGTTGAGAACAATATGAAAAAAAATGGCAGTGGCGGATGCCTCTTAGGAATGGTAAGGCAGAAGGCAGAGAGCTCAGTAGTAGATAGAGGCAGAGCCAATGACAATGACAATACTGATAATAAGTAGGAGGAAGCTGCCTTATATCAAGTTGGACCAGCTCAGTATTTTCTATTCTGACTAGCAGTGGTTCTGCAGTGTTTTGGGTAGAGGATAATCCCCAACCTATCTGAAGATATTAGGGATAGAACCTGGGACCTTCTGAGTCCAAAGCAGATGCTCTTTCACTAAGCTGTGGCCCTTTCCACAGGTGGGGGCTTGATGAGGGCAAACTGAGATTGGTGGGCCTTTGCCCCACTCACCCTAATGGACCTGGTTCCACATGACGTAAAATTGTTATCTATGAATTATTCAGAATAGCAGACCCTGCAAATTAAGACTTATGATGGATATTCCTCCCTAACTGAGAATGATTGGCGTGGTAGTTTTCTCTTCAGTGACCACCAGTTCTTGGGAAGTGAGACTGACCTCCAATTTCATGCCATTTTGCCCATCGTACCACTGCTACTGAGGCATACCAGCAACTGGTCAATGGCAAAAATGTGCTAATAGGTATTGTTCAGAGCCTGGCCTCTGCACATTTAAATAACTAAATGTAAATGCCGGAGTCACTTGTTACCTAAAACAAGCTGACATCAAATAATCAAAACCACTTAACACTGCAGCGCCAAGTGACAGCATCCAAGAATGTCAAAATGAGGGTGCTGACATGTCCTGCTCGTTACAATTTGCAAAATGGATGCTGCCAGGTTGGGTGTTGAGTGCAAGATCCCAGCCCCTTCCCACTCTCATAGATCTTGTCAGCCTCTTGCTATTTTTGCAGCTCTTTAAGCATGAAATGTAGGGCTGTATTTATACTGGTGTTTTAAAAAAAAGAAAAGGGGGGGAGAAAATTTACATCTATAGATGAAAAAAGGAAGAGGACTTGCAGGAAGGTATTTTTTTTCTGTTTTGGCACAGGGTATCTGGAAGGCACCAGGTTAGTGAAGGCTGTGCAGAACGAAACTTAGTTATATCCAACAGTCTTCACACTTCCTGAATGCCCATTCCAAACTCATTTCCTTCAATACCACAGCTTCTTTCTTTTCCCCTAAGTGTTGTTCCCATGTTGGCACTTCAAGTGGCAGCAGTTGCAACTGTGTTAGCAGCCTGGCCCTCCAGCTGACATCCCCTACATTGCCTAAGACCTAGCACCTTTTCAGGGTATTGTGGCAGGGAACTGACAGCTACTGTGCACACAAAATGGTGGCTGGAGATTGTATATACCAATTTCCCCCTGTATGCCTGCTGCTCAAGCTATCAGTTTTGTTGTTGTTGCCAACACACACATCATGTGTGCTCAAGTGGGATATATCAGCTGAGTCACACCAAGGTTTGCAGAAGTACAAGCATTAAAGTGGGGCTGGGGAAAATAAATGGAACCACAAAAACTGTCCAATTAAGACTGAGCATGCTCAGTGGCCACAGAACGTTGGCTGGCTATTGGGGAGAAGGGAAAGTAATGTAATGGAGTTTAATGTAAGAGGGGATGCCTAAAACAGTGAACAGAGCATTCCAGACATTGCAGCATTTTGCTGCAGGTCTCACTCATTATGATTAATAGCTACTGATATCCACAACTTTGCCTAATGCCCATTTAAAGTCAATGAAGCCAGTGAATAGGTCTTACATCCATCTTAAGGGCTTAAGGGCTATAAACAGCATTATCTGTCTGTAAGAACGACTTCTTTTCTTACAATCAAGCAGTACATGTGCAACAGATTGCACAATCTACAGTTCAACTAAGTTACCAGGAATCTCCTTATGTAAAGGTAAAGGTAAAGGGACCCCTGACCCTTAGGTCCAGTCGTGACCGACTCTGGGGTTGCCCTGCTCATCTCGCTTTATTGGCTGAGGGAGCCAGCGTACAGCTTCCGGGTCATGTGGCCAGCATGACTAAGCCACTTCTGGCAAACCAGAGCAGCGCACGGAAACACCGTTTACCTTCTCGCCAGAGCGATACCTATTTATGTACTTGCACTTTGACGTGCTTTTGAACTGCTAGGTTGGCAGGAGCAGGGACCGAGCAACAGGAGCTCACCCCGTCGTGGGGATTCGAACCACCGACTTTCTGATCGGCAAGTCCTAGGCCCTGTGGTTTAACCCACAGTGCCACCCACGTCCCTTGCAAAACAACATTTTACACTGGCACAAAACATTTGGCCAGGAGAACAAGTACACAATAGAACTACTTCCCAGATAGCTCAGTCAGTACAGCAAGGGACTCTTAATCTTAGGGTTGTGGGTTCGAGTCCCATGTCGGACAAAAAGATTCCTGCATTGCAGAGGGTTGGACTGCATGACCCAGCTCTACAATTCTTTAAATCTAAGTGACTTTAACCTAGCACTGCATTGGATATAAACTATTGGCACTTTAATTTTGGGGCTGTGGGAGCACACCTGGCAGGACATATAGCCTGCTTCATGGCTAACTGACCAACCTATTTGCTGCGAGTACTTCCGGAACATGAAAATAAAAGACTCGTAACAAATCATGATGAACAACAGGAGAGGAAGTTTTGCTCATGCAATATGTCAGAACATCTGGGGAGGCTGCACCACTGCTTTCAGGAAGCATTTCATTCTGATCCTTCTCATTAATTCAGTCAAACTTCACAGAGCTCTGCACTTGGTTAAACTTTGTTCTGCCCATTAATCTGTGCCCGATGAATCTTCAATACAGGTGCACTTCGGTTAGTAATCACACTGTTCTATTTCACATGCAGATTAGTCTTACCCAAATCTGCATAAATTTGTTATGCATCACAGCAGAAATGAATGCTCAAACAACTTTTATTTTTATCTAATCAAGGAACTGCTTAATGAAAAATGAGCAACCGAGTTCATGAGATGCACCAAGAATGGACTCAGGGGACTTTTCCTACCTCAGGGGGACAACAAACAACCATCTCCAGCGTTGAACTTTAAGGATTAAAATCCACAACGGTGAGACCTTTTCTCTTTTTTGCCCTTATGGACAATGGACTATTGTAGAGAGTATCTTGTTGCACTTACCTGTAACTACTGTTCTTTGCATGGTTTTCTCTACAGTCACCCCACATGTGAAGTCCAGATTGGGGGGGGGGGACAACTGCAGGAATAATGTACCTTGTCCTTGACTGAAAAGGCCAGCACCTCAGTTTCCCAATTCCTCTCCAACATTGAAGAAGCATGCCAAAGTATTGCCCAAACTGCCTCCTCCAATTTGGTGTCCTCCTGATCTTGGGGACTCTGACTGCCCTCTGACTGCCATCAGCCCCAACCAGCAAAGCCACTGGTCAGAGACAATGGAAGTTGTAGTCCATCAATCACTAAGGTGTACCAGGTTGATGAAGCAGATCTCTCATGCGCTGATCTCAAACTCAGAGCCATCATCAAGAGAGGAAGAATGTTGGGATTTTCTGGAAATCTTGACCTTGAGAGTATTTCTATATATATTTCTAGTTCCCATCTTGCTCCTAGCTCTCTATGAGAAGCAAGTTGTTGTTGCTGCTGCTGCTGCTGCTGCTGCTGTTATTTTGTACTAGTTCCAAACTTTGGAAAACATTCGCCCTGGAAATCAGGATGGTACTGACAAGTCATTCTTTTAGGTACCTCCTAAATTACCTTTTTATTCACCCAGGCTCTTTTTTCAGGGTAAAATTGTGGATATTATTTATTTATTGATATCTTATGTAAATAGGTTTTATACTTTGATGCTAAGTGGGCATATGTTGTAAGCCACTTAAGTGCAGTTCACTGTAGAAAGGTGGCATATAAGTACACAAAACTTACTGTTTTAACCTTGGATTTGATTGGCATTTATTCCTAGTACACAGCCACAATATTTTTCAGATATCAGGCGGTTTATAAATACCTATTTAAAGGAGCAAGACCAGGTTGCTGATCTGCAAAGAACTACAAAGAATGAATGGCCTCTGTCTGTTGCACCAGACAGTACTTAAGTTCTTACAGAGTAAGCACTGAGCTTTGGTGGACATTGTCATAGGGAACAGTTGTAGCTAAGTGGAAGAGCTTTGTATGTAGAAGGTCCCAAGTTCAATCCCCACCTTCTCCAGGTAGAACTGGTAGAGGCCCCTGCCTTGAATCCTAATGAGATGCTGCCAGTCAATGTAGACAATTGGACAAATGGACCAATGGTCTGATGCAAAATAGGGCAATTCCCTATTATTAGGATATCCATAGCAAAAGCAGATAGCCAGGACAGAGTTCTACCATGGTGCGGACAGTAATAGACAGTCATTAGTGAATGGGCTAATGTGCACATTCTGGTGTAGCCCAATGCTTCTTCTGCAGTTCCACATTGACACAATCTGACTGGCTTCACAGTCAGCAATGCTTTTGAATACCAGTTACTGAAAACTACAGGAGTGGAGAGTGCTGTTGTGCTGAGGTCCTGCTGGCATCTGGTTCACCACTATGAGAAGACTGAACTATATGGGCTATTATTCTGATCCAGCATGGTCTTACAGCTCCAAAGCCTCAAAGCAGTGAGACTGGGCCCACAGTAGACTTGCTTGTTGCACCTAGTTTGATCTCATTGGATTTGTTTAAAATTTAACTTTGGATACCCCCCCCCCTTCAGTTGCTTCAAATTTGTTTGCACAGGCAAAGCAGAACTGGAAGGTGATGTACTGTAAGTCAACAAACTACAGTATGGGAAACTTAAGGGCCCTGGGCTTATTTCTCATTCATCATAAGTGATCATGTAAGCAAAGAAAGGTTTCTTCTCTATCTTGGGTAGAGTTCACCATTCCACAAAGAATTGTAGGGTAGCTTCTTACATCCCTTCATTTCCTGACAACTGATTACTTCAAACTGAATGTCTGAACTTACTCCATTCAAAAGCACTGCATTTCAACTACCATCAGGTCACTACTTGATGCTGCAATCAATGAGTAAATTGAACCTGCATGTATAATAAAAGACAGCCCATAGTCAGGGTGACAGAGTTACCAAGACTGTATGACTAAAGAACCTAGATTCCCTGAGTGTTTTGCTTTTCAGACAGGGGTTGTCTTCAAGTTGAAAAATGCCTTTTAAAGCATAATGCCAGCCTGCCTCTCCTGCTACAGAGAGACCGGCATTCCTGGAAAATGTCTCTCTGAACCTCGTAACTTAATATGCGCTTATCCTACCATTTGTTTGATGGCAGGAAGCCTGTTTTATGGAGATGCATCCATTCCAGATGTTAGAATCATAGAATTACACTCTGGAGACTAAAGTCCCGTCCCCCACCACCACCCGTCCGTCAAGCTCCTGGTAGATTTCCAAGTTCAGCAAGCCATCTCTTACTGCATATAACTTATATGTAATTGCAGCAAGAGAAAACCAGAAGTATTCTTCTGGGTGCAATCCCCTACAGGCCAACCTAACAAGATGGAGGGCGACCTTGGAATTTCAAAGGACAGCCTGGTTCATTGCAAACAATTTTGTTAAATATCAAGTATTTGTTGGTACAGAGGATACATTCCACAAGGCGGATTCCAGGGAGTGCCAATGAGGCTGTCAATCTCACTCGGTGTCCGTCTGAATTTACAGCTAATTGATAGGGTTATATTCCCCAGATTGCCATGACCCAATCTGCATTCCTGGAATGACCAGTACGCTTCCATATATTCTTTGGCCACGTACAACCTAATGGCATTTGTTACAGCTAAAGCAATTCCTTGTCCGAGATGCTGAACGCTGGAGAGCCACGCACAAGGGCATTCAACTGGGTCTGGCTGCTTAATAACCCTGGGGTCAGAACTGCAGATGTCTACATTAGCACAAGATTCAGAGGGCAGCAGATGGTTAGGAAGCCCTTACTGAGAAAGCTCTAACAGTATCCAGAAAGTTTGTTTTTATTTTTTTAAAACACAACCACAGCAAGTAGCTTTAAAAGAAAAGAAAAAATGTAAACGATGTTCAACATATGGTAAGCCTGACTGAATATTGGAGACAAAAATCAAATTATTACAGTGAGATTGAAGAAAACCAAAAACCAATTAAAAAAGCACAAGCAAGCTTTATGATAAATAATGGAATGCACTCATAGGAAATAATGCCAGTTCTATTTGAAAGTGAAACAGGAGGAGAGAGACAAATTGGAAAGCATTCATAAGTGGGTAGATACAAATCCCATTACCATTTAAAACTCACAGCCCTGGAAGTACACCTGAACAAGATGAGTGACATTTCTAGGTATTCATCACAAATTAAAAAATAGTGCCCTGAATACAAAAGAGGAGGGAGACGCATGTTTACTTAATAAAACTATGACTACAAGCTGTAAAGTTGCAAGGGCCGTGGACCATCACAGCTTAATTATGAGTTATTGTTACCCCTGCCCAGGCTGTAATACTTCAGGCAGCAATGAAGAGGTTGCTTTTGTGTGTGGCAAGGGATAATTTGGTCTCGCAAAATAACACCCAAACATTTGCTTTCCATAAAAGATAGGCCTGAGATCTGCAACAAATGGTTGCAGTGCTGCTGTTTAAGATTCCATCTGTTGCGTTGCCCCCTTGGGTAAAAGGTAAAAGGACCCCTGACTGTTAGGTCCAGTCGTGGACGACTCTGGGGTTGCGGTGTTCATCTCGCTTTAGTGGCCGAGGGAGGTGGCGTTTGTCCGCTGACTGCTTCCGGGTCATGTGGCCAGCATGACTAAGCCGCTTCTGACGAAACCAGAGCAGCGCACGGAAACGCCATTTACCTTCCCGCCAGAGCGGTACCTATTTATCTACTTGCACTTTGATGTGCTTTCGAACTGCTAGGTTGGCAGGAGCAGGGACCAAACAACGGGCGCTCACTCCATTGCGGGGATTCGAACCGCTGACCTTCTGATCGCCAAGCCCTAGGCTCTGTGGTTTAGACCACAGCTCCACCCGCGTCCCTGCCCCCTTGGATACTTACCTGTTAATTTTATTTTCAGTTGTATGTATTACAAATAAATATTATATAAATATGTAATAAAACAAATGAAGCTCTTAAATCTCTGGATTTGTAAGCTTTAGACTGTCTTGTACCCATCTGTATGTGTTTTATGCCATGTTTACTTTGTTGTCGTTTTTATTGAGTTTCATTTTAATTTTATTGTACACTGCTTTGGCAGCCCATAAACCTGAAGAGAAGAACAGTTGTAGACGTAACACTGGGAAGGCCAGTAGTGGTACATTGTTGTGGGTAGGGTTTGGTATTCTTGCTGCAAATCTTAAAAATTTTGCTTATTAGATGCTTATTGCTGCATATCAATGTTTTGGTTGTTGTGGATTGTATGCTCTGATTTCATTATGTGATCCACCCTAGGATTATTTGAGTGAAGGAGGGTGGGATAGGAATCCACACAAGTAAGCAAAACTGATCATAACTGATCACACCGCAGAGCACCCTCTCAGTATTATGTTGGTACTCCATGCTTGCTCACTTTTACAAGTGGAAGATAATGTGTACAGGCTTTCCAATGCAGGTGTCTGTGCCAATAAGCAAACGTCCAAGGGGCATGTTCAGTGAAAATATTAGATACATACATGCATAATTTTATTTGTATGCCACCTTTCCACAGTTCAAACCATGCCCAAGGGGGCTTTCAACATGAAAAAATATGTAACTACAACACAGCAAAAGCAGTCATAAACAATAAATAATACATAAATAAATACATAGCCAAACTGAACAGTTTCCACATAAATCACAACAAGATCTAAAATAAGGTTCAAAAGAAGCAACAGCCCCCTCCAAAATAAAATACCCCAAACACCCCAACATTAGCATCAGCATGATCCCGCTGCTCCTTTTCTCTGCACATAGAAGCTACACATGCAGATAAGTGCCTGGATAAGTGCAGTGTTTTGAGAACCTCCACAAATCAGAGGATGCACCATTCAGAACAATAGAAAACAGATTGGTTCAAGCACACATGATCATACCTTGATGTCTGCAACATCAAATGATACAAGTAACATGTGGGTTTTAAATATCTCTGTTATATTTATGTTTCACCTACCCTCCAAGGCACACAAGGTAAAGTACTTGGTACTTCTTCTCTTTCCCTCAACCTCTTTTACCCTCAAGTGCTTTGATTCCTTTAACAGGTGTGCAAGTGTGTGGCCCAAGGTCAGCCAGTGAGTTTCATAGTTAGGTGAGGATCCAGGGTCTTGCTGTCTTAAAACCTCTAACCAGCACACCACACTGGGTCTGAGCCATCACAAATCTTGCACCTTTCACATTGCTTCCTATCACTTCAAAGCACAACGCTATTCCACAGAGTCCATTTACACATTTAACTGTCAGTCATCAGCTGCTAAAGGAATCATAGCCCAGAGAAATCAAGGGATGTAAATGTGTGTTTGGCTGAACCAACTTTGTAAATGTTAGAGCAGACTTTTTCAACCTGATAGCTTCCATTTGTCATTGGATTACAACTCAATTTATCCCTGACCATTGGCCATGCTGGCCAGAACTGGTGCGAGTTCTAGTAAAACCTATATCTGAAGGGCATCAAGTTGGGAAAAGCTGTGCTAGAGGAACTGGAGTTGCTTGCTCATATACCTAACTCCCTGCAAGTAGCTGCAGCAGTTAACTCCAAACCAACCAAACCACCAAGACAGCTGAGAGTGATGAGGTTGTAGCAGAACATTCACCATCTGCTTCTAGTGGGGAGGTTGGGGCTCAAGCTACAGAGCACTCCCAACTGCCTGCCCCTCAAAGTCTTTCAGTAATGCCAATAACAAAATGTGGCAGGAGTCAGCTTACATTGCACGAGGTCAGTGTGTTTGATTAACTTCCCCTGACAAGAGAAATGACAAGGGCTGCCTCAGATCACTTGCAGGATTTAAAGGGAATCTGCACTCTTCCTCCCTCTTTCTTGCAGCAGGTAGCAAAAGGAACACATTAACTAAAATTAAAACGCATGACTGTTCTGCTGCATCCTGAAAAACAATTTGAGTTGTACCATACAGCCACAATAGTGATGTCCACCAAAGACAGGAGAAGATGGTGACCCAAGCCGGTTGGAGACTAGTAGGCCCATGGGTTCTGAATTAGGAGGGAAATCTAGACAAGACCAGGACCCTGGACAAAGCCACTGAGTCAGGACCATGGTTAGCAGCCTTGCTGCTAAGGCACTGTCACAGCACTGTCCTGGAGCAACATAAAGAGCTTTATAGTCTAATGTATGTAGTGTAAGAATAAAGCCCTCTCCCCAAGTGCTGCATCTAGTGAATCAAAAGTGACCATGCGTCTTCTGCAGCCACTGGCTTCTTCTAATCCAGGTACAGCCAATGTTGTGCATCCAGATGTTGTTGGACACAAATTCCCACCAAGTCAGTGATGTCACCACTGTCAACCACTAAGCCAAATTCGCCCATCAGATGCTGCAATGCTCAGTCTTTGGAGCTTATCAAAAAGGAAATAAACAGACTAAGCAAGGAAAATGACAGCAGTGTGTTAAGCAAAGACCTGATAGCAATAAGGAAGCGGAGGCCCTGCAGATAAAGTTGGACTACAACTTCAATCATCCCGACCATTAGCCATGATTGCTGAGGTTGATGGGGCTGAAGTTTGACAATATCCAGAGGACCACAACTTCCCAGTCCTTTCCCAAGCATTGATTTATAAAAAGGTCATGCATTCACTATCCTATGATAACCATCCAGATTGTGTACCTCTGGACCGTTGCAAGTAATTCAAGAAAATAAACTTGGAAAAAAAATTTAATGCTTGCCAGGATTGCTACAATTGCTGCTGCTCACTAAAATGATTTGAGCATAGATATCTTTATCACAGTTACATTTATCCTTGTCCTGCCTTTGCTTTTCATGTAATAGGCAATGAATAGCAATAACCTGCCAAGCTATTCATCTCAATTTGCATATGGTAACACTTGCTTCTAATCAGGTTTCTGCCCGCAGTTAATACAGTGGCCAACGTCACACCCATTTGAAAGAGAATGCCAAGTGGGCAATCAATATTTTCTTGTGCTTGCAGAAGAAGTGAGGCCTTTGACACCAATTGCCTGAGTTGCTGAAGTAGCACAAAATTTTCAGACATTCTGGGTGCTTATAGAACAAAGCTCTCGGTATCAAGTATGAGGGAAGGGAAAGCTGTCAGTCCAGCTGGAATTAAAGCCTAAAACTAAGGCCAGGAATAGCTTTGTGGGGCAAGTTGAAGACTGGTATCACAGAAGCATAGAATCCTGAAGCACGAGAGCTAAAGGGAAGAAAGAGTAGCCAATTGATTGAGCAACAATAAACCTACAAGACATGGTTTTCACCGCTCAACAGCTTCAAGAAAAATGCAGAGAGCAAAACCAACCCCTGTATATGGCGTTTTTGATCTGACTAAGGCCTTCCACATTGTAAATCATAACGCCCTGTGGCCTGTCCTTCTGAAAATTGGCTGCCCAAATAAATTTGTGAACATCCTTCAACTCCTCCATGATTATATGACAGCAGCAATCGCAGATAACAATGGCTTTCAAAGTGAACCATTCACAGTGGGATCAGGTGTTAAACACAGTTGTGTTATCGCCCTGACTCTATTTATTATTTTCATTGCCATGATCCTACACTTTGTCAAAGGGAAACTCCCCACTGGAGTAGAAATCATATATTGAACTGATGAAAAGTTCTTTAATCTGAGTAGGCTGAAAGCAAAGAGTAAGGTTACCACAACTTCCGTCATAGAGCTTCAGTATACTGATGACAATGTAGTGTGTGCACACTCAGAGGATAACCTCCAAACCATCCTAAATCTATTTGTAGAAGCTTACAAAAAGCTTGGCCTATCACTCAACATCCCAAAAAAAACCAAAGTGCTGCACCAATAAGAACAAAACAACCCCTTTTGTGGCTGTGCCACAAATCCAACTCAGTGGTGTAACTTTGGAAAGTGTCAATCACGTCTCCTACCTGGGCAGTTATCTTTTCACAAGGGCCGACATTGATGCTGAAATCCAGCATTGCCTGAGATCTGCAAGTGCAACTTTCTCCCAATTGAAGTCCAGAGTGTTTGAGGACCGGGACACTCGCAATAAAACTTAAATGTTTGTTTACAAAGCTACTGTACTACCATCTTTACTGTATGCTTGTGAAACATGAACCACTTATAAATGCTGTCTCCAACTCCTTGAAAGATTCCATCAATGGTGTCTCTGGAAAATTTTACACATCACTTGAGAAGACAGGCGAACTAATGCCAGTGTACTGGGAGAAGCAAAGATCACCAGTGTCGAAGCAATGATTCTTCAACATCAACTTCGATGGACTGGTCATGTTGTACGGATGCCTGATAATTGTCTTCCAAAGCAACTACTCTTTTCCAAACTTAAAAATGGAAAATGTAATGCTGGTGGTCAACAAAAGAGGTTTAAAGACTCTCTCAAGGCAAATCTTTAAAAATGTAGTATAAACGCCAACAACCAGGAAACACTGGCCTGCAAGCGCTCCAATGGAGAACAGTCTTTACCAAAGGTGTCATGGACTTTGAAGACACCCGAATTCAGGACAAAAGGGAGAAACATGCTAAGAGGAAGGCACATTTGGCAAACCCTCACTGTGATCAACTCCCACCCAGAAACCTATGTCCCCACTGTGGAAGGACATGTGGATCCAGAACTGCCCTCCAAAGTCACTTACATACTCACTGTTAAGGTCATGTTCATGGAAGACAATCTTACTCGGCTATGAATGATCGTCAAAGCTGTGAGCCCCTACATTGTTGGCTCAGGTTGTATACATGTGTAAATAAACCACAGATCATTGAGACACCACAGTCTCTGCTGTTCCTTATTCCAAGGAAATTGAAACCTATGCCTGGGAATCCTTGAAATTCCGCACCATTCAGAGATTGGTATGGCATGCAGCACTATATACAACACTAAGGCCACATATTTAGCACCTGCTGTTTTCAAGTTCCTTTTTTTAAAATGCATTATCTGAATGGGTGTGCTAACAATCCCAGGTTGCTGACTAATTAAGTTTAGGTATATCCTCCAAAGCTGCTTGTTTTGCACACTAATTGAATTTACAAACAGTCAAGACTGGCAGGTTCCACAATATCTGCCAGCTCCCTTTCACAACCATTTTAAAATGATAGAAGACCAGTCAGCATGTCACTCCCTGGGAATATGCAACACATTGATGACATTTCCCCCCCAATCAAGCAATAGCAGATGGACCAGTTTGCATTCTGTCTGAACTGTCTGTCCCAGATTTTTGGCAAAGATGTTTATTTCTCCTGATAGATGAAAGTCATCTATAAGATGCTTTAAATCAGGGAGTGGGAGACCTCAGACCCGTAGGCCAAACGTGGTCCCCCAGGCCTCTCAATTTGGTCCTTGGCACACTTCTGAGCCCACACCTCCTTCCAAGGCCACATCTCTTCTCCCTAAGCTACAATCGTAGCTTGGAACTTATCTTAGAATGGAACAGGCTCTGTTCCAAGCCCTTTCAAGCACCCTGAACTGTGATAATGCTTCCTGCTTGCTCTCATGGATGGATCTCTGCCTTTTGCATGGCTTGAATGAAACCTCCTGTGCATCCTGTACAAAGGTGCATCCATTGCCCTGCACTCTTTTGACTGCTGACTCTGCCCATCACTGGCATAAGGGATCAGACCTTCAGATGGCTGCTAATAAGCAAGTCTTCCAGCATGCTTACTAGCTACCCTAAGTATCTTTGTTAACTCAGAAAGAGATATAATTTCATCTTTCTGGTTCTCCTCTTTTCCAGACATTCAGTAAATAGCACAGGCCAAGCTCTCTACCAGAGCATTGCTATGCCCAAGCAATGAAGCACAGCTTGAGAAGACAACTGCAACGAAAGAGGGAGCCTGAGATTCTGGAGCTTCTATGACCCTTGCACTTTTCACATCAGTGCAAAGAGTGCCTTCCCTGCATTGTCAGATCTTTCATACCGTCAGCTTTTTTTACTGCTTTAGCAAGCCTTCAGATGTTTACCCTCACTGGCTGGCTGGTTGGCATTGCAGTGTTTTTTTCTATTGGGGGGGGGGGACAGATACTGCAATTTTCTACCCATGCTCTGGATTTCAGGAG